>NC_090323.1:169497896-169797896 GCF_040869045.1 Eurosta solidaginis
GCGTGCCTTCCGTAAGGTCATTGAATCCGCCTCGGCACATTTCATTCCCGCCGGGAGAATTCCCGAAATCCGGCCCACTTCCCGGCGGAGGCCGCGAGCTTAGCGAGGGAACGCGACCTTATAAGACAGCTTGATCCAGGCGACCCCCAAATAAGGGATATAAACCAACGCATCAGACTGCTTGTGGACGAACACAAGCGGGCGAAATGGGAAGAGCACCTAAGAGGTTGTAACCTCTCTACCGGTGTAGGTAAACTTTGGTCCACCGTAAAGTCCCTATCGAATCCGACTAAGCACAAAGACAAAGTTTCCATCGCCTTTGGCGATAAGGTGCTGTCGGATGCGAAAAAATGCGCGAGCGCTTTCTGCCGACAATATATAATGCATCCTACGGTCGACAAAGATAGACGGAGAGCCAATAGACACGCACATAAACACAAACTCAGCGCGTCACCAATTACCATCACCGCTAGAGAGGTTGAGGACGCCATTGGTCGCGCTAAACCATCCAAAGCAGTGGGCCCAGACGGCATAGCCATGCCGATGCTTAAAAACCTAGGGAAAGAGGGTTTCAAATATTTAGCGCATGTCTTCAACCTGTCTCTTTCCACCTTTGTCATACCCGAGAAATGGAAAATGGCCAAGGTGGTCCCGCTACTAAAGCCTGGGAAACCAGCTAACGTAGGTGAGTCATATCGTCCGATATCTCTCCTATCGCCAGTGGCAAAGACGCTTGAAGCCATTTTGCTCCCTTATTTCCAAGCACATTTGCAGCTAGCCCCTCATCAGCATGGCTTCAGAAAACTCCATAGCACTACCTCCGCGCTAAATGTCATTAGCACCCAGATAAATTGCGGTTTGAATCAATATCCCCACCATAGAACAGTACTCGTAGCGTTAGACCTATCAAAAGCTTTTGATACGGTCAACCATGGCTCGTTATTGCAAGACCTGGAAGGGTCCACCCTTCCCGCATGTCTTAAAAGGTGGACCGCAAATTATCTGGGTGGTCGGCAGGCATCGGTGCAATTCAGAAACGAAACATCAAAACAAAGGAGAATTAAACAAGGGGTGCCACAGGGTGGTGTCCTATCCCCGCTTTTGTTTAATTTCTACATATCTAAGCTACCATCACCACCGGAAGGAGTCACAATCGTTTCCTACGCCGATGACTGCACAATAATGGCCACAGGCCCAGGCCCAAAGATCGATGAGCTATGCAATAAAATAAACGGCTATCTCCCTGATCTCTCCAGTTTTTTCGCCTCGCGAAACCTGGCATTGTCACCGACTAAATCTTCCGCGACCTTATTTACAACATGGACGCCCCAAATGTCGACCATATTGAACATCCACGTCGATGCCACTACGCTACCGACTGTCCTACACCCCAAAATCTTGGGTGTGACGTTTGATCAGGATCTACATTTTGGTGCGCACGCAACCGCAATTGTTCCAAGAATTCAGAGCCGTAATAAAATCCTCAAATCCCTTGCTGGCAGTACCTGGGGAAAAGATAAAGAAACGCTCTTGACCACATACAAAGCAATTAGCCAGCCGATTACGTGCTACGCGTCACCCATATGGTCGCCAAGCCTAAAAACCACCCACTGGAAGAAACTACAGGCCTGCCAAAATACTGCTCTCAGAATCGCCACGGGCTGTCTTCTTATGTCCCCAGAACACCATCTGCATAATGAGGCGAGAATACTCCCCATCAGGGAGAGAAATGAGATGCTGACCAAACAGTTTCTGTTGAATACCCAGAAACCTGGGCATCCCAACAGACATCTGATTGACGAACCAGCACCGCCTAGGGGCCTAAGGAGTCATCTCCGTAAGCATTTTGAGGAAATACGGCACCTGAGAACCCAGCCGTATGAAGCGGAAAAACACAAGCAGGTCCTTGGTGAACTCCATAGACAGGCGTCGGACCTTTATGTCGGGAATTGCCCGGTGAATCCAGTACTTGAAGAAAAATATCCAGAACTCGCAGAAGAGGAACGCATACTCCCCAGGGAAACGCGTGTCACTCTTGCTCAACTTCGTTCTGGATACTGTAACAGGTTAAACTCTTACCTATCCAGAATCAACCCCGACATACAAAATGTATGCCCTGCTTGCAATGTGTCCCCACATGACACCAACCATCTCTTTAATTGTAATGTGGAACCAACGCCTCTAACACCCCTTTCCTTATGGTCCACCCCTGTTGAAACGGCAAGTTTCCTTGGACTCCCGTTAGAGGATATTGATGACAATTTGTGATCGGTCGCGGCTATTAGGTGGGGCGAGCATTGCTACAACAACAACAACAACAAGTTCATGTAAATACCAATTGATTTCTTTAAATAGCGTTTGGAGAACAAAACCCATATGTATGTATGCATACAACTGCATAGAAAGGGAGGGATTAATTAATTATGATCAGTAGATTTATAGGATTTTTATTATTTTCCCTGCGTCGCCGTTGCCATTACATTGCGTTAAGAGAGGACATCAACACCTTACCCACAACCAGTTAAAATTTTAGTAAATTTTGCTCTTTTCATTACTGATTCAAAACGTGGGAAGTTATATATGTAGCATTACATGGAGAATGGTAAATTTTAGCAGACTTTCGCATTGCGGTCATTATTAATATTCAAACCCTAGAAGGTTCAATGTAGTCATATCAATAGGTCCGGAGATGGTCGGGTTAGTACCTCAATGGTGCTTGTTACTGGAACGTAGATAGATAATTTATTGAGGATTGCACAGTGACTTGCACATCTCCTTCACAGCACCTCATCGTAGCCGACTTCTTTGATAAACCCTAGCAGAGTTCTTGGCTTGAGAGATTAAATGTGGGAATGCACTGGCCATGGTGGGCCCATAAACTTAGCCCTACGTTTTGAGATTGCTTCGTATTCTTGGAGGATATGGTCCGCCGTCTGCTGATCGATCACAAAATCGGCATGTGTTATTCGATAGTATGCCCACTTTCTGCATACGGCTGCTCAGTCTATAATGCCCTGTAAGAAAGCTCTTGGGATTCTTCGGTTATCTTTCGATAGGTCTATTATTGCCCTGTAGCGACTTGTGCTATAACTTCCTAACAGTAACTTCTCAAACCTGGCGTATTGCTCCAGTGTTCTTCTCCTACCCCCCCCCCCCCCCCCCTTCTCCTAATAAATTCCCCTGTGAGCCAACTGACAGGAACGGCTCGGGATGGATGGGTCATACAGTTCCTGCCTCTCTTTCCAGGTTGTCCGCCTGCTCTTGTTGTAGCAGTGCTTCGCCCCATCCAATAGATGCGACAGATCACAAATTGTCATCAATGTCCTCTAACGGGAGTCCAAGGAAACAGAAATTTTCAACAGGGGTGAACCATAATGAGAGGAGTGTTAGAGGCGTTGATTCCACAATACAGCTAAAGAGATGGTTGATGTTGTTGTTGTTGTTGTAGCGATTAGGTTACTCCCCGAAGGCTTTGGGGAGTGTTATCGATGTGATGGTCCTTTGTCGGATACAGATCCGATACGCTCCGGTAACACAGCACCATTAAGGTGCTGGCCCGACCATCTCGGGAACGATTTATATGGCCACATTGAACCTTCAGGCCATCCCTCCCTCCCCACCCTCCAATTTCCATGAGGAGCTTGGGGTCGCCAGAGCCTCGTCTGTTAAAGAAACGGGATTCGCCGCTCGAAGGTGAGGTTGACAATTGGGTTGGAGAAGCTATATATTGCGCTACACAACCCCTTGAATCCCAGAGATGGTTGATGTCATGTGGGGACACATTATAAGCAGGACATATGTTTTGTATGTCGGGGTTGATTCTGGATAGGTAAGAGTTTAACCTGTTACGGTATCCAGATCGAAGTTGGGCTAGATGACTCCGGTTTTCTTAGGGAGAGTGCGTTCCTACTCTGCTAGTTTTTTAGAAGCCACCAAAGATTTGTAAAAGTTACGAGGACGTCGGGTTTTGGGATCAAGCCCAGAGCAACCTGTCCGATGCAACCATCCCTTGCACGTGACACACTGACAAGAGTATGACCGTCCTAAAAAGATTCTTTTCCGGCAAACGCAGCAAAACCATTTCTCATGACCGGGGTCAGGAGAAGGACACGGATTGGGTTCGATACCTTCCTGGATCTGCTGGGAGGATGATAATTTGTGGGAGGGACGCAACAAACTAAACACTAGAGTCCGCCTGCTCATTACCCTGTACTCCCCTGGGGCCTGGGACCCAGTGCAACAGTACTACGTTGTGCACCCAAGGACCAGTGCTGACTTTATTTCGAACGCCACAATTGCCTTTAGTGGGGCCTGACTGTCTGACTGAGTATGGCAATTGTTTCATTGGCGCTGATAGAAGGTTCAGCTTAGCGCAGCAACATATGGCGAATACTTCTGCTTGAAAGCTGCTCGTATGTGCTTTTAGAGGTACTGATATTTTGGCTCTGGGTCCGGAGACTCTGGCTTCAATCCCCTCTGGCGTCTTCGAACCAGGGCCGTAGAGAGAAAATCCGGGCCCGGGATTAAAAAAATTTACGGGCCTCCTATAAAAAATCCACTAATATATTTGATTAACGTGAATTAATGACGTTTCATTCATAAA
The DNA here is from genome assembly GCF_040869045.1 of Eurosta solidaginis. NCBI lineage: Eukaryota > Metazoa > Arthropoda > Insecta > Diptera > Tephritidae > Eurosta > Eurosta solidaginis. The sequence goes on from NC_090323.1 coordinate 169,502,500, forward strand.
TCATTATTGATGGATTACATCAAAAAAATTTTTTGCCACATCAACTAAATGATTTTTGGCTAAGAGCTGACAATAAAATTAACACAGAATATTTACTATTTGTTTTATTTTATTGTAACGTAGAAATAAAATTCTCTTTTAACAGCCACATATTAATTCAAATAATCTTCTAGTTATTTGGTAACATTTTCATACATTCTTATAAATTTAATGATGTTTATAAATTTTAATTATTCAATATAGAATGTTCGGATATCAAAGAGTGGCTTTACTTGCTTTTTTCGCTGCAAAATTTTTTATAATAATATCAAAATTTAACTGTCTTGCCAAAACGGATGCAACACAAAGCGTGGCAAGTCCTAAAACTCGTTCTTTAGATGAACACGATCTATGAAAGTCTTTCATTCTTGAAATGACGCTGAAGGAACGTTCTGCACTAAAATTGTATACATATTTTGAAAATAGACGGCATTTAGCAAAACCAATGGTGACAGACCTTTATCAAAATTTGCTTCGTAAATATGTTTCAAGTGAACTATTTCACATTCTAAGCTTTGAGAAATATCCAACTTGTATTTTTCGACAAATTTTGCTGCGCTCGCCCGAACCGTAGTTTCATCCATGTCTTAAATTGCCACAAAAAGGAAAACTTTTCGTTCAAATTTCTCATAGCTGCAAATCGTTAAGTAATGCCAGTGATTACCGAATCAACGATCACCAAGAATGTATTGTTTTTGAAATCAGACTCTGAATCATCCGTAATCATCTCATTTAAATTATCTTCAGAACGCCTTTTGGGTTTTCTGTTTCGAATGTCCGGAAACTTTGTCAAGATGTTCAATTGAATAGCAACTGTTTTGCATTTGTCTAAAATTGTTTCCCATTGGTTCCTGATCAACTTCAAATCAGCTAATAAGGCATCTAGATGTCGGACCTCAACATCTGTGGTGGCGTCTCTCGCTTGGAGGACCACGCTTCTTTCATTAATGGTAGGGTTTTGAACCAAATTGAGGACAGCAAGATACATTCGAACTTGTTGATGTACTTGAGAATGCCGGCAACATCGCCGTATGCTTGCGCAGTCAAATTTGGCTTTTGGCCGAAAGACTATGAAGAGAGCTAGGTACATTTTTTCTGAGGATGTCACATCGTTGTGGAGTGCTGCCGAAGAAAATAATTGCAGCCGTACAACATTCTGCAGCATCAACACCACATAAATTGATAGCGTTTTCTTTTCTGAAATAAATTGTTGCCTAAGTAAATGGTAATACTCTACCCCATCGGGTTAGGGGGTCAGAATGTACCCGCTGTAGGTATGCCTGTCGTATGCGTTAGAGGGGACTAAAATATCAGATTCCAGGGGCTGTGTAGCGCAACCCTGCAGGTTGCCAGCGCAATATATAGCTTCACCAAACCTAATTGTAAACCTCACCTATCCGCGGCGAATCCTGTTTCACTAACAGACGCGGCTCTGGCGACCCCAAGCTCCTCATGGAACTTGGGATGGGGAGGGAGGGGATGGCCTGAAGGTTTAATGTGGTCACATAAATCGTTCCCGAGATGGTCGGGCTAGCACCTTAATGGTGCTGTGATACCGGAGCGTACCGGATCTGTATCCGGCAAAGGACCATCACATCGATAATACTCCTCAAAGCCTTCGGGGAGCAACCTTATCGCTACAACATTAACAACAACAATAGAATTACTCCTACCCCAGAAAATGGTCAACATTGATAGTGCATACAAAGAACATTTCAACTCACCAAATTCACTCATATTAACAGAGTATATGTGGAACTTAAGAGCGAATTGAGAGTTTCACAAAGTTGCACCGCCACACCGCCATTTTATACAGGGTAAAAAAGTAACGCTTTTGCGTTGCGAGCAGGCAAGAATTTTCACAAAAGAACGAAATACCCCGTAAAGGCGTTGCCTGTTTTTTAGAATAGAACAACAACGCTTGCGTAACACTTTATCCAGAAAAGAAAACGCTATCATAGCTGCGGGTTGCACAAGGCGAGTAATCAGCATTCGAGTTTTTGTCGAGAATGTGACGTAGTGCTCCGTTGTAAGCTCCTTTCATATTGGCGCCGTTATCATACCCTTGTGCACGACAATCTTCAATCATGTATGGCAAATTAGATCAGCGATTTTCTGAGCAGTTTTTTGGTTACAATTCACGAAAGCCCTAATCTGTTCTGGAATTGTAAATTTGTTGCTTTCGAATTGAAATGGAGTGAGCGCAAAATGAACGTAGTCAACGTGACTAGCATCAAGCATAGCATCAACGATAATAGCAAAATACTTAGCTTTCTTGCCTTGATCTAATATAGTTTCCCTCACATGCTTTGCACAAATTTCTATAAACTCGTTCTGAATGTCTGGGGAAAGATAGTGAGTGAACTAGTAAACGTTTGTACTGCTATTGTGAAATCCTAACTTTCTCCAAATGATCTCTAAGTATCGGATCATAATGGCTTATGAGATCTTAGATGCCCAAAAAATGTCCATCCTTTCGCTTTTTGAAAAAAAAAAATAGTGTCCAAAATTCTATATAAAATTTCTTTCCACTTTTGAGTTTCAGTGATTAGCTGTTCATTGATGTGTATGAATTGTAGCCTCCTTTCGAATTAGGTTTTGTAAAGATCGCCATTGAATATAACATTTAAAGTGATCTTCAGTATTTTCGTGTGATGGCAGTTTAGCGTATAGCTAATGGGAAAATAACAGGGCACTTTTGATGACCTCGACGAATTATTTCGTTGACTTCTTCAGATCGCAAAAACTCATTATTCACCGTACCGATATCGAAGTCGTTTAAATAATCTAGGCTTTGATACAGAGTTGGCGGTATTGTTGGAAGGCTTTTTGAAGATGAACCTTCATCAGTGTTACCACGAAAACTTTACGATTTCGGATTCATGTAAACATATATTTTTGTTTGATGTTTTTATTGTCCCCTCACTGTTCGAGGGACCAGGTAAAAAATCATTATCGGCTTAAAATTTCCACATGGAACAACTAAAGACTCTCCTGAATTAAAAAAAATATCTTAGTACCTCTAAATCGCGGCCCCCCGAGAAATACCGGGCCCCTGAGAAATATCGTGCCCTGCGCATGCCAGGCTAAGGCTCCAGCTATTAGGAGTGTTAAAGCTGTCAGATATAGAAGCAGCAAGTGGCTTAAGCCCTAGGAAGCTTCTAGTATTTGTCAAGAGGACGGAGTTTTTTTTATAAAATAGGTCCTGGTTCTTGATAGGGTTTTCAGCTTGGTCGTTAAAACAAACGTCTGGTAACACTACGGACTCATTCAGTCTATGTGAGATCCTCATGAACCGGCTACTTCAACCTAACCTATATTTTGTGTTTTGGTTTTTACTTTAAAATCTACCGGTTAAGTAAGCGATGTCAGCTAACTAAGCGCCTTCAAATGTAGATCCATAAGGAACATGAGGTCGCCAGAGCCTCGGCTGTTAAAAAAACAGGATTCGCCACGGGTAGGTGACGTTGACTATTGGGTTGGAGAGGCTATATATTGCGCTGGCAACCCATTGAAAGGATTGCGCTACAAAACCCCTTGAATCAATTTGGTATTTTAGTCGCCTCTTACTACAGGCATAGCTAGCACGGGTATACTCTAAGCCCACTAACCCGCTGGATCCATGAGAAGCGTGAGTGCACTTTGGGTGTCGCAAGGCAAGTTCCGTCGTGCCTGGTGTTGTTGGGTGAGCGGCCAGGCAAGGCAGCAGGGTACACATGCACCATTCAGGAGGATACCCTCGCTGAGCCCAGAAAATCTGGGAAAATTAGATGTACTGCTCAGATCCAGCAAACGAGTATGTTCTGTACTGGCATATGATAAACTTGCAGACAACCAAACGTTTACTTTCCTGTCCAAAAGGGAATTGGTGCTCGGCACTGCTGCTAAAGAAGAATAGAATATTAATGTGGGATTCAAGGGGTTGTGTAGCGCAATATATAGCTTCTCCAACCCAATTGTCAACCTCACCTTCGAGCGGCGAATCCCGTTTCACTAACAGACGAGGCTCTGGCTCCTCATGGAACTTGGCGGTGGGGAGGGAGGGATGGCCTGAAGGTTTAATGTGGCCATATAAATCGTTCCCGAGATGGTCGGGCCAGCACCTTAATGATGCTGTGTTACCGGAGCGTATCGGATCTGTATCCGACAAAGGACCATCACATCGATAACACTCCCCAAAGCCTTCGGGGAGTAACTAATCGCTACAACAACAACAACAACAAGAATAGACTCGGGGGAAGCAGTTTTAGCAGTACTTTGCCCGTTTCAATTTGCACATCCATTCAAAGAACTTCGAATAATGGATTAAACAGTCATCTGCATTTATTCGTTTTTGTTTTTGTAGCACGCCTAATTTACTATCTATTACCCCAACATCTATCTATTATCCCTTGTTATAATCTTCGGGTACCCCCGCTACCGGAAGATGCCTTGGCATGGTGGAGGTTCACTTGAATTTACTTTACAGGTCCTGATTCTGGTTATCTGAAATCCCCTTGAGTATCTTGTATTTATTAAGCATTTCCGGTAATATTAAAAACTTATTATCTATCCTGGCTGATATTCGTTTCTTTTTCATTCTAGGTAATTTGATTTGACAATGTGGGCATAGCAATATTCCAGCTGTGGCTGTAAGAAGAACGTACATTTGCTCAAACTACAAGAAAACTGCGACAACTATCCCTCGTCCTTTTTAGTATCACATATAAGGCCCTACCACGCATATTATGGGAAAGGGTCAAGTTCAAAGGCTCAACATCACCTGCAAATCGACTTTGATACCACGAAATGGGGCTGCATATATTCCGGTATCATATCTACAACACTCATATCTATGCAAACTGATACACCATCAGTGTGAGCTTCGAAACCATTGTTTACTATATAGTTTGGCAGCTTAATTGGAGGTTATGTTGCGAATAGAGTCCAAGGTACTCGCAGGCCGTGAAAATAGGCACTCGAATGGAGTGGAATGAAGAACAGTAGGAAGACCAGAGTTGCATTGGATCAATCATTGCATCAATATTAAAGATAAATTTAGAAAAAATAATTAAACACTTGAGTATAAGCAAACATTTTCTTTCAATAACTGCAATTAAGGTGTCCTAGATGCTATATATTCCAAAATTATGACATTGTATGTCTGTTTAAAAATTTAACTTCAATTTCCCTAAGATTTCCGTAATATGGCCATTGGTGATGTTTGTGTGTGTGTGCAAATTTTGAGCGATCAGCTGTTAGTTGCGCTACTTGGGGGGAATATTTTATATAAGGTGCCTCGATTTTCCAACTTTTTTTTCGGGGGGTGGGGGGAGTCCTAAAAATCTCAAAAAATTATCATCCGCAACTCTAGGAAACTCTTGGTTTATGAAAAAATAGCTTTTAAATACCGAAATTTGGTAATATATATGCCAAAATTAAATGAGCTCTTTGCAGAGTTGAGTGTTTGTGAAGTTGCAGCAAATTGCAGAAATTTTTGTTTATTTCTGCTGAGCAATTTCTGTACGAACAAAAACCAATTAATATGCCTAAATGTATAACTTCCATGATACATTTATGAATTATCTCATCCCTTTGTATTAATAATTTAAAAAGTACAAAAATGCATGTAAGTACTGTTTTGCCGACGGCATATACACACTAGAAATCTATGCATATTAAAAACTTTTATGTTTGAAGATAATTAAAATGTTAGGAATTAGTTATAAATATATAGGCACATAGCAAAGAGCCACATAGTGGCAATTGATTGAATTGGAATTTATTAAAGGTTGTTGGTAAAAATGTATTTATATTAACAACGTTTTGCCGACGGCAAACGCATATGCCCAATTCTCAATGAAATTAAAGATTTATTGGGTTTTTATCTGGACTATGGATGGGATGGTTGTTGGGTAAGTATTACTCAAAGCCTGGTTTCATCAGCCAAGTCGAAAGATAAATGCACTTGACCAGCACCAATTCCACCCTTAAATATGTATGTATATGCATATATAAACATGAAGCATGTGGCGGTCGATCAGCTGTTGAGCATTGTATCATTGAATATATGTGTATGAAAATACAAACCAAAGTCACCAAAGCAAAAAGTACAAATGTACATACATATAATACTCCAAGTAAAGGCACACATGCATAAAAACTTTGGTCGCTTTGATACTGTGGCAGCGTCTTAAGATATTAATAAAACAACTTGCCACTTTCCGCGTTATGAAGCGACCAAATAATTTATGTAAATTCGCGTATACGGATGTGTATATGTAAATATCAATGCTCGTAGCAATTAGCCGACGAAATACAATATGCACGAGCCAAATTATGTGTCGTCGGTGGTTAAAAGTGTTGCCGTTTGTACCTTTAACAACTCACAGCTAACAGGGGAATTTATTATTAATACTAAAATAAACGAATTTATTGCTCTTTTGCGAAATAATGTTATATTTCTTCGCAAAATTACTTTAATTCATTTCGCCGCTCCCATTTATTAATTTTTATCTATGAAAATAATGTAAAATTCTTACTTTGTACTGACATGTGATAAACAAGTCAGCATATACAGTATGACGTCACAATGCGAATTCAGGGCCAGAAACGGGTAAAACACCACTCTTATGTAGCAACTGCAACACAGTTGATGCAAATTTGGCTGCGTGACTGCGCGAACAATTTTTCGGCAGAATATGATAGGGGGTTTCAAATAGCAAATAAAAATGTCCATAAGCTGTGACAACTCGGCAATTCAGGATATGAGAAAATTATTTGCAATAATTTATATGAACAATGGATGGAAATTTTTAGATTATATTGCTAATATGTTAGTGGACATTTACTAGGCAATATCTGTGCATGTTTATTTGCATTTTTTACTACCATATTAGTACTTTCATACCGGCTTATAAATAGTTTGGTAGTATTTCAAAGGAAAAGTGCGGGGTTATGAAAGTAGTTATGCTCGTCATAATGAATACCCCCCAAAAATGCATCGAAGTTGGAATTTATAAAATCGCAAAAATTTTTCTTTTGACGATTTTATCAAATGCCATGTTGCCGAATTGCAAAATTCTATCATCAATTTGGACAACTTAAGAAGAAGCATTTATGAATGAAAAATCAAAAGGAAGCTAGTTTTCAGGATTTTGCGATTTACATACAAAACATGAGCATACATATGTACATATGTATGTGTGCTTGTGCGTATGGTTGGATGGTTGAAGTCAATTTTGTTTTGTTTGTCAACATGCGAATATAAAAATATTTCTTAGCTTACATATGAACATAGATTTGTACATATGCTTGTGCGTAAGAATAGTTTTTGTTGGAAGTGGTTGATTGAAACAGTTTGTCTTTTATTTGAAAATGTGAATGTACAAACATTTGTTAGCTTATGCATGGATATATTGGTATCAATTAAGTGGGTGGGAAATGGGGGTGTAGGCTGATCTTTAGTTTAGGAATATATGTGTGTACATATATACCAATCTAGGTTTGTTTATACCCACTCACCATTTAGGTGATTCAATTTTCAATTTCCCTACATATCAATATAATTTGATTACTCTTTCTGGCAAAATGAAAGATGTTAATGTGAATTATAAAAGGCATGGGCTTAGTTCTATAGGTGGACGCCTTTTGGAGATACATAGGAAATTCCATTAAGATACCTCAAAATTTACTCAAGTTATCGTGTTAACGGACGGACGGACGGACGGACATGGCTCAATCAACTCAGCTCTTCATCCTGATTATTCCGGTATACTTAATGGTGGGTCTATCTATTTTCCTTTGAGGACTTACAATTTTGGGTTTCGCGACGAAATTAATATTCCATTTCATTTTCATTAAAGGGATAAAAATTTTAGCACTCCCATATGCCCTCACATATAATTTCGAATCGTGAAAATGCTTGAATTTCTTATGAGAGTGCCAAGAAAAAGCACTCCCGTATGAAGCTCAGGAACTTGTGTATGATAAAAAAATTACACTAATAATTTGACAACTATGTTGTATATTGTATATAGTTAGGAACTAGGAAAAAGTTAAAGCAGCGGGGACAATTTCCACCGCCTAGGGCAGCGCCATGTTAAATTCGCCAGTTGAGAACATGTAAAAGAGATAGACGGCGAACTATCAGTGGTTCAGAATGCAGTAGAACTACACTAATTTTGAACTAGAGGCTCTCCTTACGGGGTAGTTCTTTTGCTAATACATATATGTATTTAAATTTGAACATTTAAGTACTTCAAAAGTTTTCAAATTCAATTTCCAATGCAAAATTCGCGGAAATGTCTACATTCGCTTTTAGTATGATTATTGAAACCCAAATTCCGACGATATATGTACCTATATATAATATGTTCCCACAAAACTTGAGGCTAGAGGTCAATGTAATTTTTCGCTACTTTCAGAATTAAATTTTTGGCTGTTTTATGTTGGTGATATAACTATTGACATAATATTTTAAGCAAATATTTTGTAACATGAAACCAAATATTCTACTTTTTCCGACCTCAAACAATTAAAATTTTTTAAATACAAAATAGTTTCAGTGAACATACAATTTTGTACATGTATTGTGATTCGCACTTTCATATAAAAAATTTTGAGCAGCACTACTTTTCATTGAAAATCTTATTTTTTTTCACATACACATTTAGAAAAAATATATAAAAATTTTAATATTTATACAAAGATATTCTTCAAGACAAGAAATAATGTAAATTTCCCCAACCATTTTTCCACCTACGGCTTTCCAGAAAATTCATAATGGTTGGACAATACCTACAAAAGTTGTGCGCTATTTGAACCCCATTTGAACAGGTGTATATCGGTCAAGTTTGTTTGCGAATTACCTGTGGTTCATCAAATAGTTCACTTCCGCATGCTTTCTTTCCCTGATAAAATAACATTATTATGTAGTATCTTATTTTCAATGAGATATGAAAAACAAATGCATGATAATCGCATTCAAAAATGACTCAAAATTATCAACCAAAACGATTGAAATATGTTCATGAATATGATCATAAAATGACTGAAAAGCAATCAAACATCACTCTAAAATGATAACAAATATTTCACTCTGAATGCTTTGACATTTTGCAGAAGTTGCAGTCACACTCAACTTCCACTCAGTCAATTTTTATTTCCCCACACCTGGCTGTCAAATTGAGGACAAGATGTGAAGGCAACTGGCCGACTATCTCTCGGTTAACATCGAGTAAAATTTCTTTCAGCGATCAAAAATTTCTGAAAAGAAACGAATAGCCGATTGACGTCTCTTATTATATCTATCCTCTTTGCTATAACGGTTCAATTTTTACCGCACACTGATGGGTTAGTCGATCAGTGCTGATTAAAAACCGATTAGTGTGCATATCTCTTGAACCAAGCAGGATAGGAAATTTTTTTTTGGCAATATGTGGGTATCCATTTGTAGATTAAACGACAATTTGATTGAGAGTTCCATAATTAACCCTTCAATGAAAAAATGGAGTTTATCGGCACACATATGACCCCGAAACCCGATTTGGAGCCATATCTCTTGAACTACGCAAGATTTTCTAAATTTTATTTTTGCATTAGATAGCCATCTCCGTTTAGCACCATTCACAATTTGATCCAATGTTCTATCTATAACGGCTCAATTTCTACCGCACACTGATGGGTTAGTCGATCAGTGCTGATTAGAAACCGATTAGTGTGCATATCTCTTGAACCAAGCAGGATAGGAAATTTTTTTTTGGGCAATATGTGGGTATCCATTTGTAGATTAAACGACAATTTGATTGAGAGTTCCATAATTAACCCTTCAATGAAAAAATGGAGTTTATCTGTACACATATGACCCCGAAACCCGATTTGGCGCCATATCTCCTGAACTGCGCAAGATTTTCTAAATTATATTTTTGCATTAGATAGCCATCCCCGTTTAGCACCATTCACAATTTGATCCAATGTTCTATTTATAAGGGCTCAATTTCTACCGCACACTGATGGGTTAGTCGATCAGTGCTGATTAGAAACCGATTAGTGTGCATATCTCTTGAACCAAGCAGGATAGGAAATTTTTTTTTGGCAATATGTGGGTATCCATTTGTAGATTAAACGACAATTTGATTGAGAGTTCCATAATTAACCCTTCAATGAAAAAATGGAGTTTATCGGCACACATATGACCCCGAAACCCGATTTGGAGCCATATCTCTTGAACTACGCAAGATTTTCTAAATTTTATTTTTGCATTAGATAGCCATCTCCGTTTAGCACCATTCACAATTTGATCCAATGTTCTATCTATAACGGCTCAATTTCTACCGCACACTGATGGGTTAGTCGATCAGTGCTGATTAGAAACCGATTAGTGTGCATATCTCTTGAACCAAGCAGGATAGGAAATTTTTTTTTGGGCAATATGTGGGTATCCATTTGTAGATTAAACGACAATTTGATTGAGAGTTCCATAATTAACCCTTCAATGAAAAAATGGAGTTTATCGGTACACATATGACCCCGAAACCGATTTGGAGCCATATCTCTTGAACTACGCAAGATTTTCTAAATTTTAATTTTGCATTAGATAGCCATCCCCGTTTAGCACCATTCACAATTTGATCCAATGTTCTATCTATAACGGCTCAATTTCTACCGCACACTGATGGGTTAGTCGATCAGTGCTGATTAGAAACCGATTAGTGTGCATATCTCTTGAACCAAGCAGGATAGGACATTTTTTTTTGGGCAATATGTGGGTATCCACTTGTAGATTAAACGACAATTCGATTGAGAGTTCCATAATTAACCCTTCAATGAAAAAGTGGAGTTTATCTGTACACATATGACCCCGAAACCCGATTTGGCGCCATATCTCTTGAATTGCGCAAGATTTTCTAAATTATATTTTTGCATTAGATAGCCATCCCCGTTTAGCACCATTCACAATTTGATCCAATGTTCTATCTATAACGGCTCAATTTCTACCGCACACTGATGGGTTAGTCGATCAGTGCTGATTAGAAACCGATTAGTGTGCATATCTCTTGAGCCAAGCAGGATAGGAAATTTTTTTTTGGGCAATATGTGGGTATCCATTTGTAGATTAAACGACAATTTGATTGAGAGTTCCATAATTAACCCTTCAATGAAAAAATGGAGTTTATCGGTACACATATGACCCCGAAACCCGATTTGGAGCCATATCTCTTGAACTACGCAAGATTTTCTAAATTTTATTTTTGCATTAGATAGCCATCCCCGTTTAGCACCATTCACAATTTGATCCAATCTTCTATCTATACCGGTTCAATTTCTACCGCACACTGATGGGTTAGTCGATCAGTGCTGATTAGAAACCGATTAGTGTGCGTATCTCTTGAACCAAGCAGGATAGGAAATTTTTTTTGGGCAATATGTGGGTATCCATTTGTAGATTAAACGACAATTTGATTGAGAGTTCCATAATTAACCCTTCAATGAAAAAATGGAGTTTATCGGTACACATATGACCCCGAAACCCGATTTGGCGCCATCTCTTGAACTGCGCAAGATTTTCTAAATTATATTTTTGCATTAGATAGCCATCCCCGTTTAGCACCATTCACAATTTGATCCAATGTTCTATCTATAACGGCTCAATTTCTTTCTTGATGTCCTTCCGCATATTACCTTATAACTCTTATGTTTATTGTTATGTTAGCCGATCCAACACCGGCTGCGCCATGCACAGTAATTCTGCGTAGAACACCTTTCCGCGTAGGCGGCCTTCGGCCGCGCTTATTTAAAATAACCCTGGGCTACGCCATGCCAAGTCCGGGTGTGTGGTATAACCGTGGCTACCGCCACGGTGATGTCCTTCCGCATATTAGTAAAAATATATTTTTTGATGTGGCAGCACAGCTTTGTAATGTCATCGATAAAATATATACATACATAAATGTGAATGTTGCTACAAAAGCGCGATTTATTTAATAAAAACATTTAAATTAAGTAAAAACAATGCAAGAATTATATGTGAAATATACTAAAATGAAATTTAAGTGTATCGTTGCCAATTTATATAGATATTTATGAGCATAAAGGTTTTGAAAGATGTGTAAATTGTAAGTGAGAGTGCTATAGAAATTTGCTAAATTTGCAAACTGTAACATCAAATAACTCGTAAACTATAAGTCTGCGCACTTTAAGTTATATATATTTGTGATCGGGAGAACTCCCTCTTTCATTTGATACCAAGTTTAACCCCGAACTCGGGGGGTGCTAAACTAAATCGCTGCCAAATACATTAATTTCAAATTATTCAGAGAATTACAAAACAAAATACATCGATAGTGTATGTTTGTTTGCATTTATGTCGACGTGTCACCACCTTATATTCTTCTACAAGTTAAAAAGATATTGTTGCGGAGCTGGCAACACTATTCACCACCTTCATTTGTTTTCGTTTGTTTAATTGCAACAACGAAAAAAGCGACAATAGTACCGACGGGTTTTCTGCGAATAACTTTTAACCGAGATAAAAAATGTAGTTTCTGCTTTCGGATTCTGAATCTTGACGCAAATACGCGTCTTTTGATATCGCTATCGACATGTGCGACCCGAATTTTAAGTGCAGGACTTAAGTTGAAATTTTACAAAATTTGGAAATTAAAAAGCTTATATTTCATAAACTAAGAGTTTCCTAGAGCTGCGGATGGTAATTTTGTGATTTTTAGGATCCCCTCTACCCCTACAAATCAACAAAAGTTTGAAAATCGTGGCACCTTATATAAAATCCAACCCTTTCCATAATATTCTTACCTTCAGGTCTGACAGCCCCTTAACACATAAACGAACAGTCTACTCGTTCAAAATACACTCGCTCTGCCATATTATTTCGGTTGCAGATGACAATTCGATTATAAAATAAACAAACGAATTCGTCGACGCTGGTGTATTTTTTCAGTTTTAAGTTTCGTTAATTATTAAATTAAAACGCGTTGTGGCTTAGTTGTTAACATCGGTAGTGGCTAAAATAACTCAGTTTAATGATCTGAACTTATTCCTAGTGCGGTATTTTAAAGAAATCGGTCAGAACGCATTAAGTTTGTTTGGTGAAATTTACATTTTTAAACGCTTATATTTCATAAACTAAGAATTTCCTAGAGTTGCGGATGATAATTTTGTGATTTTTAGGACCCCTTTTACCCCTACAAATCAACAAAAGTTTGAAAATCGTGGCACCTTATATAAAATCCAACCCCTACTTGGTAAGGTTTACAATGTTCGAAACTCAAAATGGTTTCAGAAAGGGCACGACTACGAATTAGTTTATGTCTTTACATATGTACTTTGTACATATAAATATGCACATATGTAAGGTTTACTAGAAAATTATTTGTAAAAACCATTGTATACATAATTTATTCATAATTAAATATTATTTAAACAAAAGGGACGCGTTTCATTCATATAAAAAGCGAATTGACAGAAGGTAACCGGTACGGGTAACCGATAGGCCAGTTACCCGTGTTGTTGTTGTTGCATATGTTTTGGTTAGCGATAACGAAAACATACCTAATGAAGTAACTTAAAAATGTAAAGAACATCGAGCGAGAAGGAATGTCGAAAACACAATAGGTAAGAGCGGGAAAGCGAGTCACACGTACACTATTTTGAGAGAGCGCATGCGTTACCTTTTTCACGACAGCAATGTAAACCCAGCAAAAATCTAGTGACCAAAGATGGCGACCAACAACAAAATATCCCACATTGTTCCACAATTGTTAGTATGGCAGAATGAGATGGCCTAATTGAAATGCCCGATACATATATGCTTGCCTTTTCTTACATGCTATGTACCCTCAAATACGTCACAAAAATTTTCTGCGAATCAGCCATTCCGTTTACCATAGTTGCACGCAACATCAATTGATAATCTTCCAAAAATTTTATGCATAAATTGTACAGATAATTTGCAAGCAGCATATAATTTCAAACAAGTAAATTGTACAGATAATTTGCAGGCAGCATATAATTTCGAACAAGTAGCTCGTCGTTCAGATGAAGAATTTAAGAAATTGTCGGCTACGCAGAAAGTGGAGACAAAATTAATTTATGCTTCTGCTGAGACTTCTAATGCTTTGCAGGTAAGTTTGCTAAGGAATTTCTTATAGTTAATAATTTACAACTATTATAAATAATGTAATATATTGTAAAAATGTTTAATAAAAGAAATGTTAATAGATTTGAATTAAAGAAATATTTTATTTATATAGCAGTATAATCCAAGTAAAAAAACGGTCATAACACTAGTCAAAAGACGGTCATATTAACGTAAAAATACTCGTAAAGTTACAGGTATATAACTCAAAAAATGATTGCCAGAACGTGAATGTAAGAACAGTACAGCACTATAGTTTGTTTACTTTTCGATAACCTAAAACCGTATATGTGTGAGCAGTATGGACAATCACATAAATAGGTACGACGGAATGGACTGGTCACAAATGTTACTGCTGCCCTGTACAAATGCTACTTAGCGATTTACGTGTTCCATCGACACAGCTGTTAGTCATTTTCCTAGTCAATTTACGGGCACATTTTTGCTGGGAAAGTCATTAAGACGATAATTGGTGACCAAGTTATTGGTAACGATTAAGTAATCGATTAGGTAACGGGTACCTGTCTTGTAGGGCAGGTAGAAGCAGAAATGAAAATGCAACCCTTCTTTGTATTTTGTTCGCACAAATCACAATGTAGGTTGCGCATTCACGAGTTCAAAATTGCTTCGTTCTGCGCAACTACGTCACACTTGACTGCTTGAGCGAATGAAAGAAAGAGAGAAAAAACAAAAGTTAAAGGAAAATGATGTAAAAATTGCGCAGCTGATCTTTTGTTTATATGCGCAATGCGCAATCTTATATGTGTGATTTGTGGTGTTTTGTTGTTGCCGATCGTACATAAACTGTCAATCGTTCTTTCAATTTCTGCTGTCAAAAGTGATGGAAGACGAAAAATCATTGTGAATGATAACTAAGTGCGATATCTTCTGCATAGACCAAAGAGGCTAAAGCTAAGGCCACACTGAGCTGCACTACACTGCGCTGCAAAATATTCTCCGCATGTATTCTTATGGAACAATTCACACCTAGCGGCAGCAGCACTGCGCGGCGCGGCCATGAGCGGCAATGTTGATCAAATAGGCAAAAAAGTGAAGCGCCGCTGCCGCTACATGTCGCACCGCTTAGTGTGTACGCACATTAAATCAAAGAGGCTAAATACAATAAGAGCCGTCACTCGTTATTTTGTGCCGAGTATCTCGCTGGAAATTGAAAAAATTGATGCCGAATGTTTTCTGAGAGGGACATTTTTAATTGTCTCGCATTTATCCATGCCGTGGAGGCCCCTTGTGCAACTGTGATTTTTGGAAAGGGAATTAAATAAATTAATTAAATACAGTCGAGAAATAAACACAAATACCCCACGAAAATGCATAGAAGACATTTATAAACATTTCGCCAGAAAAAAAAGTAGCAACTACCTCTCAGTATACATCGAGTAAATGCCAAAAACTAACGAGTGACGGCTCTTATTGTATTTAGCCTCTTTGGCTATTGTTTTTTGGCATTTACTCGATTTATACTGAGAGGTAGTCGCTACATTTTTTTGGGCGAAATGTTTATAAATGTCTTCTATACATTTTCGTGGGGTATTTGTGTTTATTTCTCGACTGTATTTAATTAATTTATTTAATTCTCTTTCCAAAAATCACAGTTGCACAAGGGGCCTACACGGCATGGATAAATGCGAGACAATTAAAAATGTCCCTCTCAGAAAACATTCGGCATCAATTTTTTCAATTTCCAGCGAGATACTTGGCACAAAATAACGAGTGACGGCTCTTATTGTATTTACAAAGAGGCTAAATACAATAAAAGCCGTCACTCGTTATTTTGTGGCGAGTATCTCGCTGCAAATTGAAAAAATTGATGCCGAATGTTTTCAGAGGGACATTTTTAATTGTCTCGCATTTATCCATGCCGTGTAGGCCCCTTGTGCAACTGTGATTTTTGGAAAGGGAATTAAATAAATTAATTAAATACAGTCGAGAAATAAACACAAATACCCCACGGAAATGTATAGAAGACATTTATAAACATTTCGTCAAAAAAAAAAAGTAGCGACTACCTCTCAGTATACATCGAGTAAATGCCAAAAAATAACGAGTGACGGCTCTTATTCAGCCCGATTCTAAACAAAAATTCCGTGCGAGTTTTTTCCCTTCTCCCATTCATCGTATTCTAAATAAAAATTCCTTGTGAGTTTTTTCTCTTCTCCCTTTCCTCTTATTCTGAACAATGTTCGAAAAAGCGGAAACCGGTTATGGGAGAAATGTAGGTATTATGAATGTAAGGGAGAGGGAGATTTCTCTGCCATTTCATAGGAGTTTATTCACTTGTTAAATTAAAGGGAATGCATCAAAATAGTTAAAGGAAATTGGTTCTTTTAAGAAAGAACACTTATTTGTACAAATTTGTGCTGAAATATGAGTGTATATTCTACCACAATATATTCACTGTTAATACAATAACAACAACCACAATAGTCTTTATTTTAAGTAGAAAAGTATATCATAAGCAACAGAAGAGCTCTTGGTATATTTGATGCAGCCATCCAGAAATTGCGCAAGGATTTTTAAGAAAGCTTAAATAGATTTTGGCATATGGCGAAAGGCGAACTCAACTCGACTTGGGGTCCAGAAAATTGCTTTGCTGAATGAAAGCAGGCAACTCCAGCAGATTTGTGTTATCCCGCCGTCTTCTTCTTCTTATGCTCCTCTGTTGATGTTGCTGTGGCACAAATTCATTACTCATTTCAGTGCATAACACATGAAATACAATACTGTGCATTGTTTATATTTTATTTCTTAATTTCAAACAAATTTGCAACAATAAACTTTTCAATTTTTTAAACGAAATAAGAAATGCGCAACGAAATTTCAACTCACAAAACAGCTGAGTTCGAAAATTCGAAATTCCTATTCCCCAATTATTCTTCTCCCTAGGAGAAAGGAATTGGAGGAATTTTTCCGCGGGAATAAAAAAATCCGCGAGAATATTTAGAATCGGTCTGATTGTATTTAGCCTCTTTGCTGTCGTGAAAAAAGTAACATATGCGCTCTCTCAAAATAGTGTACGTGTGACTCGCTTTCTCGCTCTTACCTATTGTGTTTTCGACATTCCTTCTCGCTCGATGTTATTTACATTTTTAAGTTACTTCATCAGTTATATTTTCGTTATCGCTAACCAAAACATATGCAACAACAACAACACGGGTAACTGGCCTATCGGTTACCCGTATCGGTTACATTCTGTCAAATCGCTTTTTCCATGAATGAAACGCGTTCGTTATGTTCAGATAATATTTAATTATAAATTATTCATATATACAATGTTTTTTTTTTATAATTTAAATTATTCCCTTAAAAAAAAAAGAAAGCGGTGAAAAATATGCGCATATTCTAAAATCTTTTTAAATTAGTTATACGCACTAAATATTTGTGAAAAATATACATAAAAACTCTAAAATTCAACTACAATTAGCGGACATAAATGTTCTGCAGTTATTTGATGCAAAAACATTGTAAACTACTTTTATAATAAATTTTGTATATGTGTAAAGAAGAATGGAGAAAAAATGTGACAAATGCAAAAGTAATATACGAGGAGAAGCGTCAAAAGTTCGGTGTGAAGGGGTGTGTGGTAAATATTACCACCTAACAACAAAATGCTCAGGCTTGGATCAATACAGCGTCACCAAACTTGAAGAATGTGAGATGCTTAGGTTTATGTTAGTGTTGGGAACTATCGAATAAAAACTATCGAGTTATTCGATAGTTCAATAATTTTCATTCATTCGATAGTCATTTGAAATTCGTTCATTACTATTTTTTCGAATTACTAGTTTTAGGTATGAATGATTCGTTCACTACTGTTTTTTCGAGTTACTAGTTATAGGTATGAATGATTCGTTCGTTACTATTTTTTCGAATTACTAGTTTTAGGTATGAATGATTCGTTCACTACTATTTTTTCGAGTTACTAGTTTTAGGTATGAATGATTCGTTCATTACTATTTTTTCGAATTACTAGTTTTAGGCATGAATGATTCGTTCACTACTATTTTTTCGAGTTACTAGTTTTATGTATGAATGATTTGTTCATTACTATTTTATCGAACTACTAGTTTTTGGTATGAATGATTCGCTCATTACTATTTCTTCGAATCATTAGTTCTATTTAAATTTTTGCTGTGCATATATCAGTGTTAAAAAGATATTAAAATAAATTTAGCATACGTCAACCTAATCGACAAACGTTTTAAGCGTGGTAATTGTTAAATATTTTTAACTGAGGAAGTGATTTTAACGATTTAATTTGTGTAGATATTTATAATGCGGCCTGGATTGAAGAGATCCTCTGTTTGGGAGTTTTTTACCAAAAATGGCAATGAAGTTAAATGCCATATATGCAAAAAAATTTTTAAATTTTCTGGCAACACATCAAATTTAAATGACCATCTACGCCGTAAGCATCCGTCTTCCTCAGAACATAGGAATCTAACTTCAGGAGAAATAGCGCCAGTAATTTCAGAAGAGGAACGTAGTTCCACTTCTCTTTCGTCAACTACTGCAGGGAGTGCAGCGCGCAGTTCGTTAACAGTACCTACCGAAGACATTTCCAATAGTGGATGTTTGAGAAGGACTGTTCAAACAAAATTATTTGTTACCAGCACACGTTCTGAGCTCTCAGAGCAAGAAAAAAATAATATTGATGAATCTCTTTTAAAGATGATTACAAAAGACTTGCAGCCGCTTTCCATCGTTGACAATGTAGGATTTGTAGAATATACAAAAAAGCTTCAGCCATTATATTCCTTGCCAAACAGAAAAGTTTTATCAAATACAATGCTACCTTTTAAATACAATGAAGTAAGAAAGAAACTGCATGACTTGCTCAACATTGTAACACATATTTCAGTTACAACTGATATGTGGACTTCTGATAGTCAAAAATCTTTTTTGTCAGTTACTAGTCATTTCGTTCGGGATAACAAAATGATTTCTGCAGTTTTATCAACAAAGGAAATCTTAGGAAATCATACCTCCCAAAATATAGCTACAGAATTGAAGTTAATATTTGATGAGTGGTCCGTTTTTGACAAAATAGTTACTGTAGTATGTGATAACGGGGCTAATATTAAAAAGGATATAATTGAAATGCTACAGAAGCACCACCACCCATGTGTAGCGCATACATTAAATTTATGTGTAATTGATGCCATCAAAGCTGTTCCACAAGTTACTGTGCTCATAAACAAGTGTCGTGCCATAGTCACTTACTTTAACCATAGTTCTCAAGCGACGGAAAAATTAAAAAAATATGCAAAAGCAAATGGGCGTTACTGAACTGAGGTTAAAACAAGATGTCCCTACCCGGTGGAATTCCACCCTTATAATGATGGAGCGCATATGCTTGGTAAAAGAACCACTCTCTGCCATAATAACTTCTTTACCAAATACTCCTGATTTCCTCAATTCATCAGAATGGGAAACATTGTTGGACTACACTAATCTTTTCAAGCCCGTAGAGGCCATGACAACCGAATTGTCAGGAGAAAATTATCCCACGATGTCACTGGTAGTGCCCCTAATCAGAGGTCTTCAATACGCAGTACGAAATCGCAAAATGAAAACTGTAGAGGGAGAAAGTTTGAAGAGCAGATTTTTAGAGGTAGTTTGGAGACGATTAGGGCAGTTGGAGTCTGACAAAATGTTCGCCAAATCAAAATTTCTAGATCCTTGGTTTAAAAAAATTGCGTTCGGTAACGAAATTAATGCAAATAATACAACAAAATGGGTAGTGGAAGAAGTAACTTCCCTAATACGGCAACAAAACACAAGTGTTTCTACCAACACCAACACAAGTGTTTCGACCAAGTATCGGTCGATAAAAGCGAAGTATCTCTCTGGGACCTTCTCGATGAAAAAGTTGCTGAAGCAAAAACAATTTGTCAAAACGCGCCCAATGTCAATGCAAATATTCAGTGGGAGCAATATCTAAGGCAAAATTTTGTTGATCGCTCAAATAATCCCCTAGACTATTGGAATCGTAGCCAGCCAACATTTCCGGAACTATATTTATGTATACCCGCAACATCGGTTCCGTCAGAACGAGTTTTCTCGAGATAAACTAGATATGATAATATTTTTGAACAGCAATTTAAACATTGAAGGTATTTTTCATGTCAACTCAATGTACATACTTGTATTATTTACTTTACAATCAATTTTTTTAGGGGTTTAATAACACAATCAGTTGCCATTCTGCGGCGAAAATTTAATATAGACCCTCATGCACTATCCGATTTTGGCTAGAACAACCATAGCGACTTTTAGTATTTAAGTGCTTGAAATATTTGTTTTATGTTTCTTTTATAAGTAAAATTTAATGTGCAATTTTTATATTAATTAAACGTGATCTGAATTTTGAAAAAAAAAAAACAGTAGCTTATGTATAAGTTAAGGCAATTAATAATGCCTCTGAAACAGATTTGAATAATACAGATAAAAATCCATTTTAAGTAACCTTATTTCCTGTTGTTGTTGTTGTTGTTGTAGAGGCATAAAATCTCCCCACAGGTTTGGGGAGACCAAAAAACTCTGTGGGTTGCGAACCAAGGTCATTTGCATATCATTCATGCGCTTTGCATAACATGTAACAAAGGCATTTAAATTGAATATTTTCATTATTTACTTGAAGCACAATTTACACCATTTTAGTCATATTTAACGTTTTTGTTACGTTCCAATGTAGCGTGATCCAGATACGGATAGAAATTTAACATACAAATGCAACAACAAATTGATCCATATGGTTCACATTGTTGTCGCATTTGCATGTTAAATCTCTAGCCGTATCTGGATCTCGTTTCATTGGAACACGACGTTTTTTGTCTTATATAGGTTTGTTCTTTAGCTACCCCGAGGGGTAACTAAAACAATCAAGAAATTGTTCTTTTGGCTTCTGGCAAGCTAAAGAACAAATTAAATGAATGAATGAAAATATTCGTTCGATAGTTAAAATCATTCAGTAACTAACTATCGATAGTTGAATTCATTCGATAGTTCCCAACACTAGTTTATGTGTACTGACTGTGTGCAGTATGTACATAACGTTGATGACATCCTTAAAGATATGCAAATGGTGGTAAAGCAGAATGGACAACAATTAGCAGAGTATAGAAATGAGTTTGATAATTCACTAAAGAAAAATGAGCGAGAGATTAAACAAGTACTTAAAGCAGTGGAAGTTGCATTTAGTGAAAGAATCAAAGCAATGCAAAAAGCTCAAGAGTCTTGCGAAAGAAGTGTGAAAGAAGTAAACAAAATCCGTGAAATAGCAGAAGAGTTCAAGCGAAGCAGTGAGCAAGTATGCGAAGAGTTAAAAAGCAATAAAAATGACAATAAGAAAATGATTGAAACAATTAGTAATGAAAATAAAAAAATATGCACAGAAATAAAGAGAAACGGCAATGTTGAAGCCAAGGCATCATATGCAGCTGTAACAAAAGCGTTGCCAGAGATTAGAAAAGTTGTTCCCTTAATAGTTAAGCCAAATACAAAGCAAGGTGCTGAAAAAACCAAAAAGTGATCTAAACTTGAATGTCGATCCAAAGGAGCTACAAATTACAAATATAGTAGCAAGACAAAGCGGTGTAGTGATTGTAGAGAGTGCAAATGACCATGATCGTGAGAAAATAAAAAATGCTATTGAGAACAGCCTCGGAAATAACTACAATGTGAAGATTCCTATGAAAGTGAAACCAACCGTTATTGTAGCTGGTATAAATTTCAAGTATGATAATGATGAGCTTACCCAGAGAATTAAACGTCAGAATAATTGTCTATCCGAAACAGATATAAAAATTGTCAAGCAGTATGAAGTTAAAAAAAATGAGAAAATTTACTATAATGCCGTACTTGAAGTGGAGGTTGAAGCTCTTATGAATATACTAGCCGGAGAAAGGCTCAATGTAGGCTGGGAGCAGTGCAAGTACTATGTTGTTTCAAATGCAAAGGCTTCAATCACAAAGCCAGTGACTGCAAAGAAAAATAAGTATGCACAAAATGCTTGGGTGAGCATAAATATGTGGTATGCAATAAAGAAGCAATAAATAAATGCATCAACTGCATCAGGGCAAATAAAGAATTAAATTTGGGACTGGACGAAAATCACGATTCCATGGACAGAATGTGTCCTGTGTATCAACAAAAGCTCATAGCAAGGAAGAGGAAGATTGGCTATTAGCAACCAACGAGGGAATCTGTAACCACAAAGCACAAGTCAAAAACTAAAACAAACCTGCGTAACAAAGTGCTCAACTTGGACTGTATATATCTTAATATTAATAGTATTACAGCAAATAAGCTAGAGCTGGAACATCTTATAGAAATAAAAAAACCCAGCATTGTTTTATGCGCGGAAACATGTACAACAGATAAAATCATGGATTCTGAGCTATGCATTTCCACATATAAATTCATCCGCTGCGATTCCCACAGTAGACATACAGGTGGTGTTCTAATGTATGTACATGAAAATTTACAATATAGCATAGTGTGTAATAAAGCTATTGACAGGAATGTGTGGTGCATTGTCATAAAACTTAAAAAATATGTGTTAAAATGGCAAATTGGTGTACTCTATCACTCACCAAATAGCAGTGATGCTGACTTCATGACATACTTAAACAATGTCATCAATGAACACCTCAGAGAATCTGACAACATTATAATAGTTGGAGATTTTAACATTAATATGCATATATCATCAACATACTCAAACCAGCTTATAAGTTTATTTGCACAAATGGCTATGGTACAAAGAATAAATTTCAACACAAGAATAACTGAGCACTCCTCTACGAAAATAGACTTATTGTTCAGCAATAATGAGCAAGTTAAAACTGAACATGTAAGTGGATATAACATTTCCGATCATGAAACAATTAATTTCAAAGTACCAACAGCTAAATATTGCAAAATGAGAAAAGTTGCTACTGTCACCAACTGGGACAGCGCAGAAAATCTTTTAAATCTGCTGCGAACGTGCGACTTTAGCTCTGTGTCTCATGTAGGAGTAGAACGTAGAACTGAGATCCTGAACAATATTTTAACTGAAGCTATGCAAGCATTGACGTATGAGAAGAGGATCCAAATACAACTGAGGAATAAGTGGTATGACCGTGAGCTAAGGGAACTGCACAAAAGAAAATTTGAATTCTATAATACTGCTAGAAATACTGGCAACTGGGTGGATTATAATGGCATAAAAAAAATATATAAAAAAACTGTTATGTATAAAAAGAAGAAATATATGGAAGATAAAGTGCAGGAGACATGAAGCGGATGTGGAAGTCTTTAAAACATCTTGCTGAGCTCACCGATGACAGAAAGGTCGTTAGCAAAATAGTAATTAACGGTGAATGCCTCGAGAAGGAATACGATATAGCCAATGCCCTAAATACATTTTTTGTACAGAGCATAGCTGAAATTAATGATAGCATTGAAATAATTCCGATTGCGGCAGAAACAAGTGTAAATAATGCAATTGAAACTTTTCAATTCACCGACGTAGAGTTAGATGATATAAGGAACATTACTAAATCTTTTAGAAACAAATATGGTGGAAAAAAGCTTTTGTCGGAGGGGGTATTTAAAGATGCCATGATTTACATTGCTCACTTCTACAAAGATATAATAAATAAATCAATAAACAGTAGCATTGTTCCAAATTGCTGGAAAGTATCAACTATAGTACCAGCGGAAAAAGTCAAAAATACAGTAAGGCCAGAGGAACTGCGCCCAATTAATACGCTACCCGCAGATGAAAAAATTATAGAAACGGTGGTTAAAAATCAATTAGTGGCATATCTAGATAAATACCAAATTATTATACCTGAACAATCTGGGTTTAGGAAAAGCCATTCTTGCGAAACCGCACTGAATATGGTTATTGCGGAATGGAAAGAGGATATAACTGATAAGAAAGTTGTGATCTCAGTCTTTTTAGACTTAAAACGTGCTTTTGAAACTGTGGATAGAGAGGAACTGCTGAATGTTATGTTTAATAATGGGATAAGAGGAAAATCCTTGGAATGGTTCAGAAGCTATTTGAGTAATAGAAAACAGAAGACGATAATTGGAAGTGCAGTTTCACCGGTTGCTGATGTACATATTGGGCTACCGCAAGGTTCAGTATTGGCACCGCTATTGTTTACAATATATATTAACGATATTAAAGAATGCTTAAAATATTGCAATATTCGACTATTTGCGGATGATGCATTGATAACCATTAGTGAAAGAAGTGCGGGCTTTGCGGTATCGAAAATGCAAGAAGACTTAGACTCCCTTTACAAATGACTATGCCATAGAAAGTTGAAAGTGAACGTGGATAAAACCAAAAGTATGATATTTTGCAAAAATCAAAGCATTATGGGTGCCAATAACCTTAGCAATATTACTCTGAGGATAAGAAATGTTGAAATTCAGCAAGTAGACAAGATCAAATACCTAGGAGTCTGGATCGACAAAAACCTTAGATTTGGAGAACACATAAGTTATTTAGAAAACAAAATTGGAAAAAAAATTGGTTTTATGTACAGAACTTGTAAATATATTAGTCAACGATACAAATTATTAGTGTATCGATCAATTATTGAACCGCACTTTATCTATTGTCCAACAATCCTGCTATTAGCAAATGACACACAAATAAAAAAACTGCAGATACAACAAAACAAGGCAATGCGATTAATTTTAAAATGTTCGCTTAGAACACCAAAAACTACAATGCTAAATATTGTAACGAATTTACTTGCAAATCCTCTTATTTGCAATCCTCTGCTAAGTTCGAATCACTAAACTGTTGAATAAATAACTCCAATTTGTAGTAATGCAAAATGGCCTTTATTAAAGTACTTCACAATAACACTGCAACTGTACAACGAATAGCTTAATAACCAAACTGATAGCTTAAAGGAAACTGACTTTCAAAATAATAGTGCTATTGCTCGCTAGATATCGTCTTACTCGTAACTGCTTGACAATTCAAATCAAACTGAATTACTTCTTACTCGCCTGCATCGCTTTTATAGTTTACGCTGCATACTTCTAGGCTCTTCGATTTCCAGAAGTTACTAGTTGTTTCGGCTACAAAATCGCCAGCCACAACTACGTGCACAAATTATTGCTCTCTCTTGTGACAACTCAGATAAGGTATATGCATGTGTTTGTAGTTCACAGTCTCCCACACACACATAAGCGTATAAGTAAATTCATCGGTGTGTGACATCTCATCTCTCGCTGCCTTGTATGTAAATGTTGCTCGTCGGAATGTGTACATATGTGTAGACGCAATTATTGATTCGTTTATGTAGATACATAATGATTGAATTATTGATGTGCATTCACGTCACTGCTTAGATCGGCTTAGAGCTGGCAGCACTCCTTAGTTTTGCTAATATTCGTAACACTGCCCTCCACCTAAGTCTGATCGTCCCGATCAGACAAATCTCTCGATCTAAACGCTGCTAATCTCTCCAAATGAACCACTTTCATTTTGGTTCGTGGTTTGGTAGTGGTTTGTATGCGGTACACTACATCGTTGATCCGTTTTACAACTTTGTATGGGCCTTCCCAGTTACACTGCAATTTCGGGGACAAACCTTTTTTTCGTTGTGGGTTGTATAGCAGCACCAAATCTCCTTCCTGAAACCCTTCCGAATTAATTGCTTTATCGTACCTCGCTTTCATCTTGTCACTCATAATCTTTGCTCGTTGCCTTACCAGATCGTGTATCTCTCTCAGCTCTTCTTCTAAGACATCAGTGGATTTCTTGACATTCCTCTCCGCATCAGCATCTATCCCATACTTCAAATCAGCTGGCAGTCGAAGGTCATTGCCAAAAATTACCTTTGCGGGAGTTTGGCCCGTTGTGTCATGTACTGCCGATCGGTAGGCCATCAAGAATAATGATATGTGTGTATCCCAGTCCTTATGGTACTTGTCGACTACTTTCCTTAAATGCTCCTCCAATGTTCTATTGAAACGTTCCACCATACCATCGGACTGAGGATGCAATGCAGTTGTCCGTGTTTTTCGAATGCCCAACTTCTTGCACAGTTCTTGGAACACAGCTGATTCAAAATTCCTGCCTTGGTCAGAATGTAACTCCATTGGTACACCATACCTTGCAACCCATTCGTTTTTAACCACTTCTGCTACTGTTTCCGCTTCTTGGTTTGGGATTGGGTATACCTCTGGCCATTTACTGAAATAATCCATAACCACCAGTACGTATTTGTTTCCGCGGTTGCTAGTAGGAAATGGACCTGCGACATCGATGGCGATCCTTTCAAATGGTGCACCTGAAATATACTGCTTCATCTGGCCACGACTTCGGGTTTTGGGCCCTTTCGCTCTGTTGCATACCTCGCAATTGGCAATCCACTCGGTGACCGACTGACGGCAACCAACCCAATAGAATCTCTACTTAATTTTCTCGAGTGTCTTCGTGATTCCAAGATGGCCTCCACTTGGACCATTGTGCAACTCGCTGAGCACGTCAGGAATCCTCTTCCTGGGAACAACTATAAGTTTCTTCTTGCACTGACCATCCTCACTCTCCCATACTCGATGCAAGCAACCGGATATCAATTCCAAACTGTTCCACTGTGCCCAATATGACTTCGCAATGGGACTCTCTGCTGACATATCCTCTCTGCTTGGTCTTTCGTTTCGTTCGAGCCCTTGCATAACATGTGACAGATCTGTATCTTCTAGCTGACACTTTCTTAGTTGTTCCTTGTCCCATTCATCCGTACACGTTATAGTCATTAGCCGGACATCTATAATGTCTTCTTTAGCCTCGGCCTTTGAACAGTGCTTGCATTCCAAACTACATGGCCTTCGTGACATTGCATCGGCATTTCCATGGGTACAACCTTTTCGATGCTCAATGGAAAAGTCATAGCTTTGAAGTCGCTCGATCCACCGTGCCAATTGTCCTTCCGGATTACGGAACTGTAGTAGCCATTTTAAAGCTGCGTGATCTGTCCTGACACGGAATCGCTGGCCGTAGAGGTATTTGTGAAAATGTTTAACGCACTCTACCAATGCCAACAGCTCTCTCCGCGTAACGCAGTAGTTCCTCTCTGGTTTTCCAATCGAACGGCTGTAATATGCAACTACCTTCTCCTGTCCATCGACCAGTTGTGATAAAACGCCTCCTATAGCATATCCACTCGCATCTGTATCTAGAATAAATGTTGCTCCTGGAATCGGATATGCTAACATTGGGGCAGTGCACAAACGCTCCTTCAATGTTTGGAAAGCCACTTCTTGCTCCTTCTTCCATTCAAAAGCTTTATTTTTTCTTGTAAGCTCATGGAGGCTATGGGCTACGCTGGAAAAATTTGGTACAAATCGGCGGTAATATGTGCACAGCCCAAGAAAACTTCTCAATTCATGTAGGTTCTGTGGTCTTGGCCAATCCTTTACAGCCTCTATTTTTTTCGTTCGCAGTGCATATGCCCTCTGTCGTTACCTTGTGACCCAAATAATTGACTTCCTTTTTAAACAGCGTCCACTTTTTGGGACTTAACTTCAGACCAGCGCCAGCTATTCTCTGGAAAACTTCCTCCAAATTCTTAAGATGTTCATCAAAGTTCTTGCCCAATACGATGATGTCGTCCAGGTACACCAAGCATGTTTTCCAATGTAGTCTTTTCAGTACCTGGTCCATGAGTCTCTCAAAAGTAGCTGGTGCATTACAAAGTCCAAAAGGCATCACTGTAAATTGCCAAAGACCATCACCGACACTGAAGGCTGTTTTCTCTTTATCTTCCTCCTTCACCTCCACTTGCCAGTAGCCGCTTTTCAAGTCCAGCGTGGAAAACCATTTCGTACCAGATAGCGAGTCCAGAGTGTCGTCAATTCTTGGCAATGGGTAGCTATCCTTTTTCGTTACGTCATTCAACTTCCGGTAGTCCACGCAAAACCTCATTTTTCCATCCTTCTTTTTTACAAGTACTACCGGTGAGCTCCATGGACTAGCTGATGGTTCGATGACGCCGCTGTCGCTCATTTCTTGAATGATTTGACTCACAACTTCCCGCATCGCCAGTGTCAATTTGATGTTTCACAACGTTGGTGCGGCCTGGTTTAGAATCATCCTGGTCAAATATGTTCGCGTACTTTAGGAGCAGTTGTTTTGCCTTACTCTGATATGCTTTCTCTAGCCCCTGCATCCATGCCGTGATGTCATTTGAAAGATCAGTATTACTAGCTGAAACGTGTTCCTGGAGTTGTTCACAGTTAATAACTACTTCAGCCTCTTGGCATCTTCCCAAAATAGCTCCTTTAGTCAGTTTGAGTGGTGACTTGAACTCATTGAGTACTCTTACCGGAATACGACCATCTTGTTGTGTCGTAGCCAGGGTTTTTCCTACAAGTATGTTTAGAGCTGATTTGTTTGCTGCTTCGACAACCCACAATTTGTTTGTCCCACAATCTCCATCAACCTTTGCCCAGATGACTGCTTCGGATTTTGGTGGTATTTGTTGACTCTCTTCCACCAGCACTCGTTTACTGCTGTAGCCTCTCTCGTAGCCGAAATTAAGTGGTACATCCATGTTTTTATATCGCATCGTCTTGCTTTGCATGTCGATCTTGATGCCCTGGTCGATTAAGAAGTCGACTCCAATTATGATTTCATCAACAATTTCTGCCACTATAAAATTGTGTACTACCGTGACGTTCCCAATTGCGACTTCACATTCTACTTCTCCAATTACCTGGGTGTCCTCTCCCGTGGCTGTACGTAATCTTGCTCCAAGCAATGGTCTTATCTTTTTGTTGACTAAATCCGCTCGAATGATGGAATGAGATGCACCCGTATCTACAGTCAGTAACCGTTCCTTTCCGTCCACATGTCCTCCAACAGTAAGATTGCTCGATCTTCTTCCAATCTGCGAGATAGAAATTATGGGGCATTCAATTGCGGGAGCCAGCTGTCGCCCCTTGCGGCTGACTCGATTTAGTTTAACGATTGAGTGGTCTTGGATATTTGCTCATCACCTTCTGCTCTGCGTTTACGACCACCCACATTGTTGGAGCTATTGGGACCGCTGCTGCAATGTCGTGCCATATGACCTGGGTTGCCACACTTGAAACATTTAATAACTCCGGCATTTTTCTGTTGTGATCCCTTCAGTGCTTCCAAAATAGTGTCTACCCAATCTGGTCTTTCCACTTCTACACGATGAGCTTTGTATGCTGGTTTACTCAATAGTGAGGCCGTTTCCTGAGTCAATGCATGTGATACCGTTTCAGCAAATGTCAGCTTTGGGTTTGCGTATGTAGCTCGCTTCGTTTCCACGTCCCGTATGCCATTTATGAAACTCTGGATTTTTACCCTTTCAGTGTATTCCACGGGTGCGTCCGCATTTGCAAGATGAGCCAATCTTTCAATATCTGAAGCAAACTCCTGCAATGTCTCATTTGCTTTTTGGTAGCGGTTTTGCAACTCAATTTGGAATATCTGTTTCCTATGCTCGCTTCCGTAACGTCTCTCTAAAGCGCTCATCAATGTTTCGTAATGGTTCCGCTCGTACTCTGGGATGGTCTGTAAGATTTCCGCGGCAGGCCCTTTCAGTGCCACGAACAGAGCTGCAACTTTATCTTCAGCATTCCATTGGTTCACTGCTGCGGTCTTCTCAAACTGTAGCTTAAAGACCTGAAAAGGAACAGAACCGTCAAAGGATGGTGTCTTTACCTTTGGATTACTCGCTGAAACAGCTGGGCGATTTAGTTGTAACTGCTCCATACGACCTTTTAAATCATCTACTTCTGCCTGAAATTGAGCCATTTTTGCATCCTGCGCTTCCAGTTTTGATGATACCTGTTCCAAAATTTCTGCCGAAATTTCAGACATACGTGCCTCTTGCGCTTCCAATTGAGATGCCATATATGTCTTTTGGTCTTCCAGTTGAGATGACACTTGCGACGTCATTTCTGAAATACGTGCCTCCTGTGATTCCAGTTGGGATGCCATATATGTCTTCTGCTCTGCCAGTTGAGTTTCCATCTTGGATGTAATCTGTGTCGACATTTCTGCCATACGCGTTTCTTGTGCTTCAATCTTGGATGTTATGCGTGTCTCCTGCGATTCTAGTTGTGATGACATTGTCGATGTTTGAGCAGATATTGCAGCCAAAATCATGTTCAAGTCTGTGCTCGTAACTGTCTGCGATGTTTCGTTTTTCTCTTCAACTTTTGTTACTTCCTCGCCATCAAGATGAAAGTCATACTTTTCCACATCAATTCCTTCCGCTTCCATTGCCTCTCGTAGCCGTGCCTGAAGTTCAAGTTTAACGCCGCTTGTATTCAATCCACGGCTCTCCAACTCCTTCTTTAGTTGCTGGATCTTCAATTCACTGAACTTTGCCATGTCGTTGTTGTCCTCTGGAATTTATTCAACAATTCCTCTTCTGACACCAATTGTAACGAATTTACTTGCAAATCCTCTTATTTGCAATCCTCTGCTAAGTTCGAATCACTAAACTGTTGAATAAATAACTCCAATTTGTAGTAATGCAAAATGGCCTTTATTAAAGTACTTCACAATAACACTCCAACTGTACAACGAATAGCTTAATAACCAAACTGATAGCTTAAAGGAAACTGACTTTCAAAATAATAGTGCTATTGCTCGCTAGATATCGTCTTACTCGTAACTGCTTGACAATTCAAATCAAACTGAATTACTTCTTACTCGCCTGCATCGCTTTTATAGTTTACGCTGCATACTTCTAGGCTCTTCGATTTCCAGAAGTTACTAGTTGTTTCGGCTACAAAATCGCCAGCCACAACTACGTGCACAAATTATTGCTCTCTCTTGTGACAACTCAGATAAGGTATATGCATGTGTTTGTAGTTCACAGTCTCCCACACACACATAAGCGTATAAGTAAATTCATCGGTGTGTGACATCTCATCTCTCGCTGCCTTGTATGTAAATGTTGCTCGTCGGGATGTGTACATATGTGTAGACGCAATTATTGATTCGTTTATGTAGATACATAATGATTGAATTATTGATGTGCATTCACGTCACTGCTTAGATCGGCTTAGAGCTGGCAGCACTCCTTAGTTTTGCTAATATTCGTAACAATATGTTAAACTGGCTCAGTGTAAAACAGTCGATATATTATTTCACATTGAAATTTATACATCATATGAAATTAGGAATAACACCGAATTATCTGAACGGGAGAATACATTTTAATCATGAAATACATAACTATGGAACTAGAAGCAGCGGAAATATAAGACTGCCTAGAGTAAGAACGGAGTTCGCGAAGAAGACTTTAGAATATATAGGTTATAAAATGTACAATGAATTACCAAATGCGATAAAAGACTGTGAAAATATTAATAAGTTTAAAGCAAAATTATTTTTATACTGTAAGTCATTAAGCATGTAATGTATACAATTTATTTATATATATATATATTTTTTTTTTACCTTGAACTAGGTCTTAAAGACCGTAAATAAATAAATTATTATTATTATTATATATATTACTCTACTGAACTTTACATATGTGTATATTGATATGTACAAGCTAATTAAGTACAATAACGTCTATTAATAGCTGTGCCCTTTCTGAAACTTTCGAAGCTCAGTGATGATGCCCAATTTTTCCTGCGCTGGTGGTTGTTGTTGTTGTTCAATATCAGTTTGCAGAGCCATATGGGTTTTGTAGGGATAATACCGAAAGCCCCAATTCGTGCTATCAAAGTCGATTTACAGGTGATTTTGATCCTTTGGTCTTGACCCTTTCCCATAGTATGCTTGTTAGCGCCTTATCTGTGGTACTAAAAAGGCGGGGGGATAGTTGTCGCAGTTATAATTTGAGCAAATTTATGTTCTTCCTTCAACTACAGCTGGAATATTTGGAATATTGCTATGCGCACATCGTCAAAATCAAATTACCTAGAATGAGAAAGAAACTAATATCAGTAAGGATAGATTAAAGTTTTTAATATATTTAACCCGAAAAGTGTTCTATAAATAGGGCTCCACAATTAGCTCTTTTCTGAGAGGCCATAGGCACAAGGGACTCAAGGAGATTTCAGATAACTAGAATCAGGGGTACCCGAAGATACTTCGATGTTGCATTCATAGAGAACACAACATTATAACAAAGGATAATTGATTGATGTTACGAAGGAAATTAGATGTGCTACAAAAACAAACAAATGCAGATGACTGTTTAATTCAACAACAACAACAACAACAACACCAACAACAACAACTGTTTAATTCATTATCCGAAGTTCTTGTATGGACGTGCAGTATGAAAAGTGCAAAGTACTGCTAAAACTGATTTCCCCGAGTAATCCGGGAACGAATTGATGTGACTACGCCTATCCTTCTTTAGCAGCAGGGTCTAGAACCAGTTCCCTGTTGGACAGGAAAATAAACGTTTGGTTATCTCCAAGTTGATCATATGCTATTACAGAATATACTCGTTTGCTGCATCCGACCAGTACATCCAACTTTCCTAGATTTTCTGGGCTCAGCAAGGGTATCCTCCTGAATGGTGCATTTGTTGCACGCTGCTGCCTGGCCGCTCACCCAACAACAAAAGACACGACGGAACTTTCCTTGGGACACCCAAGGTCACTAACGCTTCTCATGGCTCCAGCGGGTTAGGGGGCTTAGAGTATACCCGCGGTAGGCATGCATGCGTAAGAGGCGATTAAAATACCAAATTGGTTCAGGGGGTTGTGTAGCGCAACCCGTTCAATGGGTTGCCAGCGCAATATATAGCTTCTCCAACCCAATTGTGAACCTCACCTACCCGTGGCGAATCCTGTTTCTTTAACAGCCGAGGCTCTGGCGACCCCATGTTCCTTATGGATCTACATGTGAAGGCGCTTAGTTAGCTGACATCGCTTACTTTAACGGTTGATTATAAAGTAAAAACCAAAACAAAATATAGGGTCTGGTGTTACCAGAAGTTTGTTTTAACGACCAAGCTAAAAACCCTATCAACAACCAGGACATGTTATAAAATAACTCCGTCCTCTTGACAAATACCAGAAGCTTCCTAGAACATAAGCCACTTGCTTCTACTAGATCTGACAGCTGTCAGCTGGAGTCTTAGCCTGGCAAGCGCTGGGCACGAGCACAGAACGTAATAAATCGTTTCCTCCTCCAACCCGCACTTCCTACATCTTCTATCACTGACCATGCCTAATTCAAAGGCATGTGACGCCAGAAGGCAGTGTCCAGTAAGAATACCCGTCATGAGTCTACAGTCTACAGTTTAATGATAATGAAAATATAAGAATCAGTGTTTATGAATAACATATTTTAATTAATCTCTTACAACAACGTGATCGGTGGCTATATCGCCATGTAGATAGTGTGGTCCACTTTGTATAAAACATAGGTACTGTATGTGCTCCACCGTGCATATGGACATAAGCAGTAATATTATTCACATAAACATAGCTTGGTATTTTTGCAGGCATCAATATAGCATACATTGGTCCAGTTCGGTGTGCACTGGTACAAACTCTTTTGAATGCATAGCTTTCATATAGATTGGATGTCCAGCAGTGCTCCGGTTGTGTCAAAATGTAATGGACTGCTCAGTCTCTTGGTACGGCTGTATAGGTATGGGCGGGTGCAATGTATTACTAGTCTGCTCAAGATCGTATGGTACATAGATGGCTCGAAGACGCCAGAGGGGATTGGAGCCAGAGTTTTCGGACCCAGAGCCAAAATATCAGTAACTCTAAAAGCACATCCGAGCATTTTCAAGCGGAAGTATTCGCCATAAGTTAGTGCGCTAAGCTGAACCTTCAGCGCTGATACCCCAATGAAACAATTGCCATACTCAGTCAGGCAGTCAGGCCCCACTAAAAACATTTGCGGCGTTCGAAATAAAGTCAGCACTGGTCCTTCAGTGCGTAGAAAAGCTAAATCAATTAGGAGCACACAACGTAGTACTGTTGCCCTGGGTCCTAAGCCACAGGGGAGTAGAGGGTAATGAGCAGGCGGACTCAGTGTTTAATTTATTGCGTCCCTCCCACAAATTGTCATCCTTGCAGCGGATCTGCGCCATACTCTCCTCTTCTGGGAAGGTATCGACCCCAATCCGGGTCCTTCTCCTGAACCCGGTCCTGAGAAATGAGTTTGCTGCGTTTGCCGGAAAAGAATCTTTTTAGGACGGTCATATATATTTCAATGAACTTCCTAATCACATAAAAAGTAGTAATAACTTCAATACTTAAAAAAAAAAGTTTATTGGAGCATTGTAAAACCCTTCCAATAAGATAAAGTTTTTCTCCTCTTATTTTTTACATCATATATCCGATACTCGTGCGCGAAAAGGGAATGGTAATATTGGAAGCAGCAAAATACAATGCCCTAAGGAAAAGAAAATCGGTCGCCACCTGTCACTCCAGATAGTTCGAACAACTAATTTCGCTGGAATTCGGTATTTCCAGCTGATATTTACTGTTGCTGATCGGAATCACTCGCATTCCGACAGCATTAATATAACAATAAAATTATATAATGTGTAACAAAAAGAACGAAAATAAGGTCAAACAAAAGTTGGAGCAGGGGGGATTTGATACACGTCCTTTTCAACCTCCCATTATATATTGAGCTGTGCTAATCGGAATCTTCATGCATTCCGACAGCGTCTTTACTAAACAAAATTGAGGGGTGATTGGATACACGTTATTTTCAATTTCCAACATCCAAAGACATGTTTAGCTGTGTTGATCGGAGACTAATACATTCCGACAGCTTAAAATACACATATAATTGAAAAATATAAGTTCCAAATTTTGTTGCCTTAAGTTGGGAGCACTAGAGGATTGGAAACGCGTCCTTTCTGACCTTCCTTAAATGAGTGGCTCCCAGACTCGCCCTTTGTCACGCTAGTAAATATGCTGATCGGAAACACATGGCATTCCAAGAGCATATTCAATAGAAATTAGTGATTATAACAATCAATTGTACTTAGTAGTTTAAGTTTTAGGCCTAAACAGCCGTAATAATAAATAAATTAAATTAAAAAAATAAATACTCTTGTCAGTATTTCACGTGCAAGGGATGGTTGTATCGGACAGGTTGCTCTGGGCTAGATTCCAAAATCCAGCGTCCTCATAACTTTTATAAATCTTTTGTGGCTCTTGTTGTTCACGGCCTCATTACATTATGAGGAAATACGGCACCTGAGAACACAGCCGTATGAAGCTAAAAAATACAAGCATGTCTTCAGTGAACTCCACAAACAGGCGTCGGACCTCTATGCCGGTGATTCCTGTACTCAAAGAACAAAACTAGCAGAGGAGGAACGCACTCTCCCTAGGGAAACGAGAGTAGTCACTCTAGCTCAACTTCGAGCTGGATAACGTAACCGGTTAAACTCTTACCTATCCAGAATCAACCCCGACATACAAAACATTGTTCTGCTTGTAATGTGTCCCCACATGACACCAACCATCTCTTTAACTGTATTGTGGAACAAACGCCTCTAACACTCCTCTTATTATGATCCACCCCTGTTGAAACAGAAAGTTTCCTTGGACTCCCGTTAGAAGACACTGATGACAATTTGTGATCGGTCGCACCTATTGGATGGGACGAAGCACTGCTATAACAACAACAGCAGGCGGACAACCCGGAAAGAGAGGCAGCAACTGCATGACCCAACGATCCCGAGCCGTTCCTGGCAGTTGGCTCACTCAATAAATGCCCCTAATAGTAGAACGGAGGGAAAAGAGAGAACATTGGCGCAATATGCCAGGCCTGAGTCAATCTAAGTTACTGTTAGGGGGTTACAGCACAACTCGATATAGGGCATTAATAGGCTTCTCAAAAAGATAACCTAAGAATCCTAACGGCTATTCTTACAAGACGCTGTAGACTGAACAGTCACATACAAAAGCTGGGTATAATATCGAACAACACATACCGATTTTGTGATGGATCAGCAGACGGCGGACCATATCTTTGTAGATTGCGGCGCAATTTCAAGACGTGGAGTTAAGTTTATGGGCTCACCATGGCCAGAGCATTCCCACATTTAATCCCTCAAGCCAAGAACACTGCTGGGGTTCATCAAGGAAGTCGGCTAGGATGAGGTGCTGTGAAGGAGATGTGCAAGTCACTGTGCAATCCTCAATAAATTATCTATCTATCCACGTTCCGGTAACAAGCACCATTGTGGTACTAGCCCCACCATCTCGGGAACTATTGACATGACTACATTAAACCTTCTAGGGATTGAATATTAATAATGACCGCAATGCGAAAGTCTGCTAAAATATACCATTCTCCATGGAATGCTCGATATATAACTTTGCACGTTTTGAAACAGTGATGAAAAGAACAAAATTTCCTAAAATTTTAACTGGCTGTGGGTAAGGTGTTGATGTCCTCTGTTAACGCAATATAATGACAAATGCGACGCAGGGAAAATGACAAAAATTTTGTAAATCTAATGATAATAATTAATTCCTCCCCTTCTATGCAGTTTTATGCATACATACATATGTATTTGTCTCTCCAAGCGCTAATTAAAAAAATTAATTGGTTTTCACATGAACTTCGAACTCTGTCGTATTTGCATTCTTCAGTTGATTATCAACAAAAGCATGGCAAATTATTTAATATGGTAGCCAATTTAATTACCCTTTCTGGTGCGATGATTCCTGGACAATCGGGCGTGACTAGACGCGATTTTTTTTTTGCCTTAAGAGAGCGTGCTTAACGTGAACCATATGTTATGGCACACCTTTGGTGATGCAAATAATCAGACATTTCTGCTTCTAATGCTTCTAGGATAGCAGCAGCAGCTCCCGGTGGCGCCACATAATTAACAGTTGCTTGCCGATCAGTTGCCTTTTTTGCTCTGGCTACCTATTCAATTTTAATTCACATTACATTATCTACTATTGCAATTTTTAATCAATACAAATCAATATAAATTACCGAAGCAAATACTGGCAAACCAAGATGCGTAGTTCCACCCTTTTTTAGGGAAATACATCCAACCAGTTTGGTACCGTATTCCAAAGCATGTTGGTTGTAAAGTACCTTGTATCCTTGGCAAATGACACGTGAATCTGCATTTAATTGTAGATTTCCTCTGATTTTGGCATATTCTGAGCTGCATCGCAACCAGGCGGAGATGCTATCTATTAAAATAATATAACATTTTTTTTATTATTTAAAAATGCACATACATACGTATGAATGAAAATCAGAAAGTAAAGGTAGTAGTGCAGTTTACGGTACCCACCCTAAAGTTGGGCCAAGATTTTCGAGTGAGGTATCAAAAGACGCGTATTAATCTCGAGAACAATAATCCGAAGGCGGAAAAGAAAAATTTTATTTTATCTCTGCCCGGAGATATTTGCAGTTGAATTTGGCGATTTTAATGTGGTTGTTGTTGTGTTTGTACCCACAAAAAAAAATGTGCATCACCGTGGCGGTAGCCACAGTTATACCACACACCCGGACTTGGCATGGCGTAGCCCAGGGTTATTTTTTATAAGCGCGGTCGAAGGCCGCCAACGCAGAAAGGTGTTTTGCGCAAAAATACTATGGATCCCACCCCCGGTTTCGGAGGGACCCGCGGGTCTTTTTTCGGTTTTTCGTTAATATCTTTTGAACGGGTAAAAAAAGTTAACTTCCACTTCCGGATTCTTGATCTAGACGTGAATACCTCACTCGAAAATTTTGGCCCAAATTTCGGTGGGTACCGTAAACTGCACTATTACCAAAGTAAATAATGTTGTTGTAGCGATAAGGATACTCCCCGTTATCGACTTTGTTGGTCCTTTGCCGGATGCAGATAGGGTACGTTCCGGGAACAATTAAGGTACTAGCCCGACCATATCGGGAGCGATTTAGTATGACATGAAACCTTGTAGGCCATTCCGTCGATTCTATACAGCTTAATATGGTAACGATTTACAAGACGGTGCACCACCTAATTTTTATCAAAAATTATCAAACGAGGAATCAAAAGACGCGCCTCGAGCTTTGTTTTTATTATTATTTGATATTTTTAAATTAGGTGGTGCACCGTCTTGTAAAACGTTACCCTTAATCATAGTGTACCTATACAAGTGTGTTCACTAAGCGATAAACGTCAAAACTACAAACAGCCTCGCTCACCTGATGGAAATCTCAGGTCTAGAGTCGCATTTTTGGTCTCAACGACAACATTTTTGATTACCAATCGTATCGACTTTTTCAATTTTTCAATCATTCGGCGCATTCGGTAATGGTATCCATTTTGAATTCGCTGTCATTCCGAATCCAGCGAGTGCCTGTCAGAATGCTTGACAGATAAGGCAACACACTTGTACTTGTACCAAAGAGTATATATTTGTCAAGAGGCGTCACTCGATACTTTTGTTGTTGGCAAAGCAAATTACTCGATGTTTTCTCAAGGTAGTCGTTGGTTTTTTTTATCAGATGTATTTATAAAAACGCCTTCTATACATTTTCGTGGGGTATTTGTGTTTATTTTATTGATTGTATTAAATTAGTTAATTAATTCTCTTTCCAAAAATCGTAATTATGCAAAGTCACTTTACCGCATAACTATATAGGATTAAATTTAAAAAAACTAAACAAAACTTCCTTGAGAATCACATTAGACATGGCAGGTTTGCTTTGGCAACAACAAAGTATCGAGTGACGCCTCTTAACAAATATATACTCTTTGATTTCGGTTGCAGATGACAATTCGATTATAAAATAAACAAACGAACTCGTCGACGCTGGTGTATTTTTTCAGTTTTAAGTTTCGTTAATTATTAAATTAAAACGCGTTGTGGCTTAGTTGTTAACATCGGTAGTGGCTAAAATAACTCAGTTTAATGATTTGAACTTATTCCAAGTGCGGTATTTTAAAGAAATCGGTCAGAACGCATTAAGTTTGTTCGGTGAAATTTACATTTTTAAACGCTTATATTTCATAAACTAAGAATTTCCTAGAGTTGCGGATGATAATTTTGTGATTTTTAGGACCCCTTTTACCCCTACAAATCAACAAAAGTTTGAAAATCGTGGCACCTTATATAAAATTCAACCCGTAAAAACCATTGTATACATAATTTATTCATAATTAAATATTATTTAAACAAAAGGGACGCGTTTCATTCATATAAAAAGCGAATTGACAGAGGGTAACCGGTACGGGTAACCGATAGGCCAGTTACCCGTGTTGTTGTTGTTGCATATGTTTTGGTTAGCGATAACGAAAACATACCTAATGAAGTAACTTAAAAATGTAAATAACATCGAGCGAGAAGGAATGTCGAAAACACAATAGGTAAGAGCGAGAAAGCGAGTCACACGTACACTATTTTGAGAGAGCGCATGCGTTACCTTTTTCACGACAGCAATGTAAAAGTCATTAAGACGATAATTGGTAACCAAGTTATTGGTAACGATTAAGTAATCGATTAGGTAACGGGTACCTGTCTTGTAGGGCAGGTAGAAGCAGAAATGAAAATGCAACCCTCCTTTGTATTTTGTTCGCACAAATCAAAGTGCAGGTTGCGCATTCACGAGTTCAAAATTGCTTCGTTCTGCGCAACTACGTCATACTTGACTGCTTGAGCGAATGAAAGAAAGAGAGAAAAAACAAAAGTTAAAGGAAAATGATGTAAAAATTGCGCAGCTGATCTTTTGTTTATATGCGCAATGCGCAATCTTATATGTGTGATTTGTGGTGTTTTGTTGTTGCCGATCGTACATAAACTGTCAATCGTTCTTTCAATTTCTTCTGTCAAAAGTGATGGAAGACGAAAAATCAATGTGAATGATAACTAAGTGTGATATCTTCTGCATAGACCAAAGAGGCTAAAGCTAAGGCCACACTGAGCTGCACTACACTGCGCTGCAAAATATTCTACGCATGTATTCTTATGGAACAATTCACACCTAGCGGCAGCAGCACTGTGCGGCGCGGCCATGAGCGGCAATGTTGATCAAAAAGGCAAAAAAGTGAAGCGCCGCTGCCGCTACATGTCGCACCGCTTAGTGTGTACGCACATTAAATC
Source organism: Eurosta solidaginis (assembly GCF_040869045.1). Taxonomy (NCBI): domain Eukaryota; kingdom Metazoa; phylum Arthropoda; class Insecta; order Diptera; family Tephritidae; genus Eurosta; species Eurosta solidaginis. The sequence continues at coordinate 169,542,752 of NC_090323.1, forward strand.
AAAGAGGCTAAATACAATAAGAGCCGTCACTCGTTATTTTGTGCCGAGTATCTCGCTGGAAATTGAAAAAATTGATGCCGAATGTTTTCTGCGAGGGACATTTTTAATTGTCTCGCATTTATCAATGCCGTGTAGGCCCCTTGTGCAACTGTGATTTTTGGAAAGGGAATTAAATAAATTAACTAAATACAGTCGAGAAATAAACACAAATACCCCACGGAAATGTATACAAGACATTTATAAACATTTCGCCAAAAAAAAAAAGTAGCGACTACCTCTCAGTATACATCGAGTAAATGCCAAAAAATAACGAGTGACGGCTCTTATTGAATTTAGCCTCTATGGCTATTATTTTTTGGCATTTACTCGATGTATACTGAGAGGTAGTCGCTACTTTTTTTTGGGCGAAATGTTTATAAATGTCTTCTATACATTTTCGTGGGGTATTTGTGTTTATTTCTCGACTGTATTTAATTAATTTATTTAATTCTCTTTCCAAAAATCACAGTTGCACAAGGGGCCTACACGGCATGGATAAATGCGAGACAATTAAAAATGTCCCTCTTAGAAAACATTCGGCATCAATTTTTTCAATTTCCAGCGAGATACTCGCCACAAAATAACGAGTGACGGCTCCTATTGTATTTAGCCTCTTTGTATCCTTAGAGTATACCCGCGGTAGGCATGCATGCGTAAGAGGCGATTAAAATACCAAATTGGTTCAGGGGGTTGTGTAGCGCAACCCGTTCAATGGGTTGCCAGCGCAATATATAGCTTCTCCAACCCAATTGTGAACCTCACCTACCCGTGGCGAATCCTGTTTCTTTAACAGCCGAGGCTCTGGCGACCCCATGTTCCTTATGGATCTACATGTGAAGGCGCTTAGTTAGCTGACATCGCTTACTTTAACGGTTGATTATAAAGTAAAAACCAAAACAAAATATAGGTTAGGTTGAACTGGCGGGTTCATGACGACCTCAAATAGACTGAATGGGTCCGTAGTGTTACTAGAAGTTTGTTTTAACGACCAAGCTAAAAACCCTATCAACAACCAGGACATGTTATAAAATAACTCCGTCCTCTTGACAAATACCAGAAGCTTCCTAGAACTTAAGCCACTTGCTTCTTCTAGATCTGACAGCTGTCAGCTGGAGTCTTAGCCTGGCAAGCGCTGGGCACGAGCACAGAACGTAATAGATCGTTTCCTCCTCCAACCCGCACTTCCTACATCTTCTATCACTGACCAAGCCTAATTTAAAGGTATGTGACGCCAGAAGGCAGTGTACAGTAAGAATACCCGTCATGAGTCTACAGTCTACAGTTTAATGATAATGAAAATATAAGAATCAGTGTTTATGAATAACATATTTTAATTAATCTCTTACAACAACGTGATCGATGGCTATATCGCCATGTAGATAGTGTGGTCCACCTTGTATAAACGTAGGTACTGTATGTGCTCAACCGTGCATATGGACATAAGCAGTAATATTATTCACATAAACATAGCTTGGTATTTGTGCAGGCATCAATATAGCATACATTGGTCCAGTTCGGTGTGCACCAGCCACTGGTACAAACACTTTTGAATGCATAGCTTTCATATAGATTGGATGTCCAGCAGTGCTCCGGTTGTGCCAAAATGTAATGGACTGCTCAGTCTCTTGGTACGGCTGTATAGGTATGGGCGGGTGCAATGTATTACTAGTCTGCTCAAGATCGTATGGTACATAGATGGCTCGAAGACGCCAGAGGGGATTGGAGCCAGAGTTTTCGGACCCAGAACCAAAATATCAGTAACTCTAAAAGCACATCCGAGCATTTCCAAGCGGAAGTATTCGCCATAAGTTAGTGCGCTAAGCTGAACCTTCAGCGCTGATACCCCAATGAAACAATTGCCATACTCAGTCAGGCAGTCAGGCCCCACTAAAAACATTTGCGGCGTTCGAAATAAAGTCAGCACTGGTCCTTCAGTGCGTAGAAAAGCTAAATCAATTAGGAGCACACAACGTAGTACTGTTGCCCTGGGTCCTAAGCCACAGGGGAGTAGAGGGTAATGAGCAGGCGGACTCAGTGTTTAATTTATTGCGTCCCTCCCACAAATTGTTATCCTTGCAGCGGATCTGCGCCATACTCTCCTCTTCTGGGAAGGTATCGACCCCAATCCGGGTCCTTCTCCTGAACCCGGTCCTGAGAAATGAGTTTGCTGCGTTTGCCGGAAAAGAATCTTTTTAGGACGGTCATATATATTTCAATGAACTTCCTAATCACATAAAAAGTAGTAATAACTTCAATACTTTAAAAAAAAAGTTTATTGGAGCATTGTAAAACCCTTCCAATAAGATAAAGTTTTTCTCCTCTTTTTTTTTACATCATATATCCGATACTCGTGCGCGAAAAGGGAATGGTAATATTGGAAGCAGCAAAATACAATGCCCTAAGGAAAAGAAAATCGGTCGCCACCTGTCACTCCAGATAGTTCGAACAACTAATTTCGCTGGAATTCGGTATTTCCAGCTGATATTTACTGTTGCTGATCGGAATAACTCGCATTCCGACAGCATTAATATAACAATAAAATTATATAATGTGTAACAAAAAGAACGAAAATAAGGTCAAACAAAAGTTGGAGCAGGGGGGATTTGATACACGTCCTTTTCAACCTCCCATTATATATTGAGCTGTGCTAATCGGAATCTTCATGCATTCCGACAGCGTCTTTACTAAACAAAATTGAGGGGTGATTGGATACACGTTATTTTCAATTTCCAACATCCAAAGACATGTTTAGCTGTGTTGATCGGAGACTAATACATTCCGACAGCTTAAAATACACATATAATTGAAAAATATAAGTTCCAAATTTTGTTGTCTTAAGTTGGGAGCACTAGAGGATTGGAAACGCGTCCTTTCTGACCTTCCTTAAATGAGTGGCTCCCAGACTCGCCCTTTGTCACGCTAGTAAATATGCTGATCGGAAACACATGGCATTCCAACAGCATATTCAATAGAAATAAGTGATTATAACAATCAATTGTACTTAGTAGTTTAATTTTTAGGCCTAAACAGCCGTAATAATAAATAAATTAAATTAAAAAAATAAATACTCTTGTCAGTATTTCACGTGCAAGGGATGGTTGTATCGGACAGGTTGCTCTGGGCTAGATTCCAAAATCCAGCGTCCTCGTAACTTTTATAAATATTTTGTTGCTCTTGTTGTTCACGGCCTCATTACATTATGAGGAAATACGGCACCTGAGAACACAGCCGTATGAAGCTAAAGAATACAAGCATGTCTTCAGTGAACTCCACAAACAGGCGTCGGACCTCTATGCCGGTGATTCCTGTACTCAAAGAACAAAACTAGCAGAGGAAGAACGCACTCTCCCTAGGGAAACGAGAGTAGTCACTCTAGCTCAACTTCGAGCTGGATAACGTAACCGGCATCAATTTTTTTAATTTCCAGCGAGATACTCCTCACAAAATAACGAGTGACGGGTCTTATTGTATTTAGCCTCTTTGGTTTCCGGGAATAATTAATGAACTGTCATTTCGATGACAGCATGAAACGTCGATGTGTTAGTGGAGAGCGAAAAAAGCTTTGAATATGTGGGTGAACTACCCTACAAGAAACGCTGATAGTTTTACTAATGCACTCACACTGCGATGACGTAAACATTGATACTCAAATTTATGTATGTTCCTTTGTTCGCATGTTCCCAACGACAGCCTATAATCATGAAAAAGGACTCAAACTGGGAAAGCTTCGGACACCTAGTACAGAACAAAAGAACATACAGCAGATACCATTATGCATGTGAGGCAGATACATAATTCTCAACGGAATTTTATGTATGCGAGAACAGTTTATCCCATTTAATCATGTTGTCACTACTGACTGTCATATGACAATCAAATGATTATCACGGTTGTTTTGTTATTTATTAAATTCCGCCATTCTCAACGGACGAAAACCATATAAAAAATAAGTTTAAAAAATGAAAAAGAGAGCATTTCAAAGCTCCATGCTAAAAGAAAAAAAATCCAAAATAATATTAAAAATACCAAAAGCTGTCGGAATGTATGGGGCGCACTCAAAAAATTGATACGCGAAAAATAATAGTGGTTAGTGGTGATTCATTTTTAAATGTGTTGCCGCATGAGGAAAGCGCTCCTCTGTTGTTTTGTTATTTTCTGAATTTAAATTGAACATTTTGAACTCGAATACTTATAAAACTATTTATTTGAACAAATAAGAAACACGTATGCTTTTATCACGTCAACATTAAAAACGTAATGAAATAAAGTAAATTAAAAGCAAAAAGCATTGTTTCATTTTTGGCGGAATATAACAATGGTCATTTATGATAGTATAACAGTCAAACCTGATATCTACAGTAAACTATCATTTATGACACTTTTTGATAGTTAGAGTGTCAGCACTGATCCAGGAAAAGGAATGAGAGTGAGCAGTATGGCTATATACTTAATCAGTAGGCCATGTTGGTGTATAAGAAGGAGACAAAAACTCACACGTACACAGTTGTTTACATCACATTTGCGCAAGTCCCCTTAAGTTTGTGATAGAAAGTTTGTATGAGGCGCTGATCGTTAGGTTGACATTGCTGACAATCAGATGATAGTCAGTATTCTTGTAGGGTAGTTACCCCCGTCTTGTAGGGAAAGTAATGTTGGTCGATCTCGTGATTTTTGAGGAACAACGTTATATGTGATTGTGACCTCTCAGTCACAGCGGTTTTTACTCGTGACTGTGACTGAAACAAAACAAAAACAACAAAGGAAAATCAATTTATATTTTATATACTGATTGTGTTGCGAATAAGTAGCAGATGTCGCAGAAAAACTCTAAGGAACAGCCTCTACTAACTCACTCACTAGTAGCACCAGGGGCGGATCCAGCACGATTTGGGAGGCGGCCGATTTAAGTGAACATTTTAAGTAAGGTAAAGTGACCTTAAAAATTTTCGTACAAACACACATACATATCTATACTCATCTACAAAAGTCATCACCACTCAGATCTTTCCAGTTTTTACTAAGTTTTGCTTCGACCTTCATTATTTTCGATATTTTTATAAAAATATGTATTATTATATAACACCAACAATCCAAATATACACTTAAGACTTTTTAGAAAATTCGGGAAAATTCCGCGAACTTTCATGCAAATTTTTAGCTTTCAGTAAGAATTTTTAGAATTTATCTCTCAGAAAAACTCTAAAATTTTTACCAAAAAGCTAAAAATTTGCATAAAAATTGGCGGAATTTTCCCGAATTTTCTAAAAAGTTTTAAGTTTCCATTTGGATTTTTGGTGTTATATAACAATAAATATTTTTATAAAAATACCGACAATAATTTAGGTCGAGCCAAATTTAGTAACTGTATATATTTTAATAATAAGCCATTTTAAAAATATTGGTCCTTCTTTTGTTTTTTCAAAAAGAATTTTTGTCCAGAAAAAACATGTTCACCCTTATCTCGAAGTTCACGCGGAAAAGTGTTCGCCTTCACTTCTTTTGTTGAAGTTTTTTCGCCTATCGGCAATTTCGGGCGAACAAAAGTTCACTTCGAAACAGCTGATGCTCTATTGTGAATTAGAAGTGAACAAATAATTTACTTACAATTGTGTAAATTTTGTAACCAAGCATATATTTCCCCAAATAAAACAAAAATAGAAATAAAAAAATGTATAAAATAACGTTTAGGTTGGTATTGATTGAGCGCGAGGAGAATAAATATGAAAGCGATTCGAAGGCAATTAAGGGACAGTTCTAACCCTTTGGAGCTAAATGGTTTACTGTAAGCTAAAATTACTATTTTCAGCACTTTTGAATAACAAGTTAATTTTTTCCAATTTTATGCCAATACATATTACAGGCTAAACAAGTCGGCATTCTAATATTTGCTAGATATTCTTATCAACTCCTTGCCACCATTGAAGCAAAAATTTGGAGTTCCACCAATTGTAAAGCTGAGTACATGTCTTCATTTTTTTTCGCATAGGGAAAAGGCGTTGGAAAGGACCATGAAATGGGCCTTAGCCAATCTTGTTTCAGTGAGGTACTCAACATTTTGGAACCGTTCCTTTGTCCACAATGGATAACTTGGCAGACTGATACGTTGTCATAAAAAATAGAATTTATGTACATACTTAGAAATACAAGAATTTCACCCTTTTCCACTCAGCTTCAGATTGTGCATTATTTATTGATTTATTTCTAATAATAAAAGTACATAATATGTATATTATAATTATAAGAGTACCAAATTTCAAAACAAAAAATTATTTTCATTTTGGTTTCCTCTCGTTCGCCTGTAAAATATAAGTGAACAAATTCGGGTTTCCCCGCTATTCATTTCGCTCGAACAAAGAGTTGCCGATAAGGTGAAATCTTTTTCGAACACGAAAAATTGTTTCGCCATCCTCTGCGATAGGGCGAACCAAAACTGAATATTTTCGGGTGAAAATAAAACTCGCGATAAGGGTGGTTGTGTGGCAACCGTGAGCATGAAATAGTGACCAAGGCTGCCAAATTGCAGCGAAAAGAACGCAATTCTTCTTCATACTATGTTCAAACAGAAAAATAAATTGAGGCAATTTCGATTTAAATTAAGTGGTGTTCATACAACTCAATTTAGCTTACACAATAGTAATTTGATAGCTGGTGGTCTCAGCTCTACAGCAACAACATACCTTTGTTCAGACTGTCACAATGTGCGTGTTGATATTAGGCGAATGTAATGGAATGAAAACACAAAACTTTGAAATTTTGAGTGTTGTAAGAAAATGTGTTCAATGTTTTGGTTTCATTTTGAGTTTGCCATCTTCTTTTGACAATCCTTACTCCAGTGAAATGAAAGAAATAAAATGAGCTGATGAGGTGAGCCAACCATATAGTGGAGCCATGCGTAACTGACGTTTAAATCTACTCAATAAACACACTTTACAAGGTTGCATTTGCAGTTTGAAACAATTTATTACGCAACTGTTTTTAAATTGGCAATTTATTATAACAATTTATGATATGCTAAATTGCGTAATAAATTGCCAATTTGGTGTGTGTTTGTACATAGTATCAAATACGAGAATGGTACATTTTTTCTGCTGATTTTACCCACAGCGAAACAAATGGAAATTGGAAATAAACTATTAATTTCATAAATTATTCCAACTGAAGTATTATAAATTGTAGATCTTGGGAGGGGGAGGGGGGGGGGGGGGACGATTAGGACGATCTTATAGATTATACATACATAAAAGCTAAACATTTTAAAATTTTATATGTAATTAAAACAAACTTTTATAATTTTCATAAGTTCCAGAGTAGCCACTGAGTAGCATATATATACATAAATAACATTACTATTACTGCGACCATCGATTTAACAGTGGATATATTCTGTTACCGAGGGTGTTTCTATAGCCGCCTCTGTACCATTTTCTGGGACATGTACTGCTATTCAGTCACAGCTTAAATAATACACTCATTGTATTGGCTCATAGCATATAGCATAGAAGCAATTTGTTCCTGTGATCATAGCTTTATTTTACTCTATGATTGAGTATATTCGTAAGCGTGATTGGTAACGGGAAATAAATGCTGTCACAGGCAATCTGTCACGGTTATTCCTTCTAAACTGTCGCTGAAATGTACTGTGATATTTCAGTAGCTGTGACAAAATCACAGGTACACGGATATTTGCCAACTCTACAACAAAGCCAAAAGAAAAAAGTTGGTTGGCTGATGAAGCTGGAGGAAAAACGCATATTGAACGGAAAAGAAAGGTAATTAGCTGATTTTTAAATGATATATATTTAATTTACTGTTATTATTTATTTACACATCGCAGCTGAATCATTTCTTCAACGTTTCCAGCGCATCAACTCATGGTAATTCTATACGACAGCATGACACTGCTAATACGCGTCCAAAAATATCGAGAGAGGTGTCAAAAGACGCGTATTGACCTCGACAACAATAATACTAACAATAAAATAATTTTACCTCTGTCCAGAGATATCTGCAGTTGAAGTTAGCGATTTTCATGTGGTTGTTCTCATCTCTTTTACAGATTCACAAAGTTCCAAATAGTGGAAATAAAATGCTGGATTTAGTATTTGTGGATGGCTCGGTGGGTACTGCCCTTACGCAAATCCCACCTTTATCCCTTCCAGAAGACCCTCTTCACCCTACACTAGAGATATCACTTGATTCTGCCTACCCCGTAGCATTCAAGTACAGTCTCGTCCCCGATCTAGATGCTTCTACAAAGCGAATTTCATTATGCTCAATGATCTGTTGGCTTCCCATGATTGGACGGATATCTATGCTTGCACTGATGTCGATTCGGCAATCTCTATATTTTACAGTACGCTTGATGGCTTCTTTTATACCTGCATTCCTACTCGCTATACCCTATGTTCGAATAAGCCCCCTTGGTTTTCAAGGCAACTTATCAGACTTAATAACATTAAATATAGGCTTTATAAGATATTCAAGAAAGCTGGAGCATCTGCAGACCTCTCTAGATATCTAATAGCTCGTTCTAAACTCCACCGTTTTAATCAGATTTGTTATAAAAATTACTTGAGTTGATGTAAAGCCCAATTTCTTAAAAATCCAAAAAAGTTGTACAGTTTCGTAAATCCAAAGCGGAAAACTTCTGGGTATCATTCCTCATTTACCTTTGGATGTAAAAAAGCTTGCACTGATGACGATGTTGCAGAGCTATTTTCAGAGTTCTTTAGGCCCACCTATTCCTCCGGCGCATCGCATAGATAACTCGAATTCCATTTTGAATCCTGCTATTGATAGTGATATTGCTCTCCAGAGTCTTCACTCTTTGAACCCCACCTTTTATTCGGGACCAGACGGTGTTCCTAGTAGCGTGCTTAGGTTCTGCGCCGAAAACATGTATGAGCATATTTTAAAATTATTTGAGTTATCTCTGGGATCTGCGTCACTCCCTCCACTTTGGAAATAGTCTTTTATTACACCCCTGCATAAAAAAGGTAGTAGGTCAAAAGTTGAAAACTATAGGGGTATTGCTAAAAATTTCAGCCATTCCTAAAGTCTTTGAACAGATTGTTACCAGTCAACTGCAATATCAGTGTTCTAGTATTTTATCTCCATGCCAATACGGTTTCATTCGTCAAAGGTCAACCACTACAAATTTGGTTGTATTCACCTCTATAGTGATGGACGGATTTTTAGCGAACAAGCAAACGGATGTCATCTACACGGACTTCAGCAAAGCATTTGATACCGTCAACCATGAGTTACTTATTCATAAGCTTGATTTACTGGGCTTTCCGTTTCACTTATTAATGTAGCTGAAAAGCTATCTTTCAAGCTATGTTCAAGTGCAATCTGTCGGAATCGTTGGGAGTTTCCTCCGGTGTACCCCAGGGAAGTCATCTAGACCTTTACCTTTTCATTAATGACCTGCCACAGACAATATTATATTCCCATACTATAATGTAAGCGGGTTTGCTACACTTACTGACCTACCGATTTGAGTTCCTTGGATCTTCTGCAGGCCGACGTGGACTCGCTCCAATGTTGGTGCACAACAAATTTACCAGCTTTAAATTGCTCTAAATGTAAGCATATGACATTTCACCGAGTGAAGCTAGAATAGAAATTGAATTTTAACATGCATATTTCATCTATTGCCAACAAAGCGTTGGGTGTACTTGGATTTTTTTAAAAGATGGGCTAAAGAGTTAGATGAACCGTACCTCACTAAGGTTCTTTACACATCGCTGGTTTGTCCAATACTGGAGTATTGCTCATGCGTTTGGTTCTCTGTTTCTCAAAAGCATATAAAGCGTCTTGAGTCATTTCAAAAGTAATTTTTGATATTCGCATTGCGCGGCCTTGATTGGGACTCAAGTCTCCACCTCTTCTTATTAACTTACCCACTCTGGAAAATCGGAGAATATTACCGGGGGTATTCTTCATCCACAAGGTCATTCTTGGAGAAATTAATTCTGCGGACCTTTTCAGCCGCTTATTTTTTGCGGTTCCCCCTAGAGTATCCAGACACTATGTTCCTTTTTATTTACCCCTTTGTCGACGAAACTTTACTAAAAATAATCCTCTTCTTAACTGGTGCGCGCACTACAATGACTTGTATAGCTGTATCAGTCTTGAATGTACTTTTGCCACTATACATAATGCAATACTTGCTGATCTAATTTAGAGATACAAGCTAATTTAATTTGCCGGCATTTATTCTTCTGTAAAAAACAGGCACTATCTCGTATAAGGATGGAGGAACATTTATCAACATGTATCATTAAGAAGGAACAAGACAGTACTATGTTGATTGGAATCTGGTGCATTCCAACAACGTTAAAAACATGCTTTTTCATGAGTCACTGACCGGAATCGTATGCATTCCGGCAGTATAATCTTATGGGTCAGGCATCGAGCTGATTGGAATCCGGTGCATTCCAACAACACAGGTCATGTTACTTTTTTATGCCTTGTGATGGCATATCCTCATTACACTACTCTTAGCACTGCCGGATTCCCATGACATGCTGATTGGAATCTTGTTGCATTCCAACACCAAGATTGAAATCCACTGCATTCCGAAATCATGCTGAGCGGAATCTGATGCATTCCGCCAGTATAAGTCCTCGGTATAAGATCTTATTTCTGCTCATATTTCTTATTATTATTGTATTCTGAAGTTAAAGTGTAATGTTCAATAATATATCTTTGTTTGTAATATAACATTGTCTCGATATATCTTAAATTTTAGCTTTTGAGTTGTATATTTATATATCTTTTATATTATGCAGTCGACCATAGTTTGTCGTCGACTTTGAATAATAAATAAATAAATAAATAATTTCTTAAATTTTGATGAGCTCGAGGCAGTTTAAAAAATTTAAACACAGTTTAAATGTTTGTATTTCTAATTTAATAATACAAACATTTAAACTGTGTTTCAATTTTTTAAACTGCCTCGAGCTCATAAAAAATTTAATAAATTATAACATTTGAAGGCAAATAAAATATTTATAAATAAATAAATAAAATTCGCCACAATATATAAAAAGTGGGCGTGGTTACCATCCGATTTCCCTCATTTTTAATAGCGATGGGAGATGAGCGCCAAGGAACCCATATACCAAATTGCAATATTTTATTTTCAATATTTACTAAGTAGTGTCCTGTGCACCGACAGAGAGACGGATGGATGAACGGACATGGCTAAATCAATTCCTTCTTTCATAATCAGCATTTTGATGTATGGAAGTCTATATATATATCTCGTTCGTTTAACCCCGTTATGCTACCTAAGTTAATACACTCTGCGTGCAAAGCACGTTGAGTATATTTCAAATTCCGGAAATCTTATTTTTTATTTACACACCTCAAAACAGATAAAACTAATTAAGTGTACCCATTGTACTTTTTATTAAAAAAAATTCATTGTACATGTGTCGACTTAATAACACAATTAAACTTTTCAAATAAATAGGGGGAAATCCTTAGTAATGGACGCGACATCCGCAAGCATTACAACCCGCTTAAAATAGAATATGAGCAGCGGACTGAGGGGATATTACAGTATTTGAAGCAACAATTGTGGGTAACTCAAACAAGTAAGTACATATATATGACCATATATGATGAGGTTCGGACGTGAAATAAAGATCCAATACCAGTAATTTGTCGAAATCTGATATATCTTTTTAGAACGCTGGATATAAGCTTAAGTACGGTTACGGCCAACTTGCGTCCTGCGTGACGGGACTTACCTGTTTTATGCCAACTGCAAGGCAGATAAGTTTTCACTGAGAGCTTTTCATAGCAGAAATACACTAGGAGTGCTTGCCAAACTCTGTCGAGGGGCGACCTCGCTTAGAAATATTTTCTTCTAATTGAAAAATCTTGTTTCTAAAATGTTGATGTTGCTTTGCCCGTGGCGTAAACCTAGGACCTTTGGTGTGGTAGGCGGAGCACGATACCATTACACCACGGCGGCCGCAAAACCCCCTTTTCATAAGCGGAAACGTATACTGGTATGTAACTTTCCCTCTGTTTATTCTTCGATAAATTTTTAGGTCATTCAATAGAGCACATTCTTGTGCCTCTAACGAGGTACAAATGTAAAGTTTTATTAGAAGAAATAGAACAAAAGTACAAAATAAATCAAAACTGTCAAGAGATCATCTATAATATAAAAATAATTCGGGTTTTCCTTCCTGACGCTATAACTCTAGAACGAACGAACCGATTTCCACGGTTTTGCATTCGTTGGAAAGATCTCGGGCTCCGTGAGGTTTCTAGTCAGGATCGACGCACAGGATCTCGAGATATAGGCCAAAATGTGGACGCGGATACCCCTAGAATGTGTTTATAGAATATCGATATCAAATGAAAGCTGTTGATGAGTGCTTTAGTAGAGGGTAATTTTTATACCCCTGAGTGACTAGGGTCTCGAGATATAGATATGCCAAAACGTGGCCCCGGGTACCCCAAGAATGTGTTTATGGGATATGGATATCAAATGAAAGCTGTTGATGAGTGCTTTAGTAGAAGGTAATTTTCATACCTCTGGGTGACTAGGGTTTCGGGATATAGGCCAAAACGTGGGCCCGTGAACGCCTAGATAGCGTTTTTACATTATGGGTATCAAATTGAAGCTGCTGATGAGTGCCTTAGTACAGGGTAGTTTTCATACCTATTGGCGACTAGGGCTCGAGATATAGGCCAAAACGTGGATCAGGGTAACACTAGGATGTGTTTTTACATTATGGATATCAAATTGAAGGTCTTGGTGTGTGCTTTAGTACAGAGTAAGTTGTATGCCGCTGGGTGACTAGGGTCTCGAGATATAGGCCAAAACATGGGCCCGGATACCCCTAGAATGTGTGTGTATTATGGATATCAAATGAAAGCTGTTTCTGAGAGCTTTAAAGTAATTTTCATTGTGATATTCGATTTAGTCGCATCGACCTGGCAAAACTGATAAATATGCATCCGAAGCCGAAATAAAGACATGAATTAATAATACCCACATAACATACGTCCTATTCCATTTGCTTGAAATTTGGTTTATAAATTTGCCTATAATAGTATTTACGATGCTTTTTTCCGGGAAGTAGACCAGAGTTGGACTGGGACTGGGATTAGGACTAGGACTGGGACTGAGAGTGAGACTCGGATTGGGACTGGGACTGAGACTCGGAATGGGACTGGAACAAAATTCATACTAGCCTCTGAGACTGGCAATAAGGTATGAAGAAGAATGAGAAAAACTTGAGAGAAGAAGGAGACTGAGAAAGAGATAGAATGAGACGAAGATGGAGATAGATGAAGCGAAAAATATGCAGGGTGGAGTGAATACAAGGATTAGGAAAAAGTCAAGAGGGGCGAGGGCAGAGTTAACCGGAAAAAACTTGAATTAAATGTATATGTATATATACATATATGTATTTCAAGCAGATAATATTCACAAGAAAAATGTAAGCTAGTTTGTACTGCTTTCTTTTGTGTCTTCATATGAAATTTTTGAATATACCAATAAAACCTAGATAAATCTTTAAAATTCATATCTCGTTGAAATCAGAACTGATTTTAGATTTTCCTCAGATAATACTTTGTATATATAAATTAAAAAAGAGATACAACAATTTAAATTTTCGTCGTATTTTGTAAGATTTCTCTAACATTTCCAAGAATCAATAAACAGTTAATACTCTGCGGAAAGTGCAAAATGCCCTCTTTCTTACAACATAAAGGTTCGTTGATAAACAGAAATAATAAAGTTATAGTCCAATATATGGATCAACTAATGGAAGAGAGGTAATGGACTTGACAAATTTTAGACACCAATAGAAAATGTTACCCGACCTTTCTGGAAGAATTTTAGTAAACAGACCTATTTAACATCTGAAAGCTTTTTTAATTTCGAGTCGACGTTTGCTTACTAGGAAAATAATAAGGATAGGGGCAGAATAAATTTATAAAACTTCTGTTTTCTAAAGTTTTTTTAATGCTAAATTAAAGTGTAGATAAAATTATATTAAAAGCAAAAATATAGATCTGTATTTAACAGCGCAACAATATATAGAAAGGACGTTATATTTATTTAGTAAAACATCCAAATTTGCAAAACCGATGAAGCCTTTCTTTGAAATTATGTTTGTCTGTCCAGAATGACGGGAAATAATAAACTATTTAATTTCCATATCATACACGCATTTGAGCTTTAATCCCAAGTGATGAAATAAAGTCTGACCACTTTTGATTTTCGGTTCGTTATGGACAATGCTGCTCAAAATTTTGTATATGGAAGTGCAAATCACAATACATGTGCAAAATTGTATTTGCACTGACATTTTTTTGTATTTAAAAAAATAAATTAAAAAAAAATTTTAATTGTTTGATGTCGGGAAAAGTTGAAGATTTGGTTTCAAGATACAAAATTTTTGCTAAAATATTACGTAAATAGTTATATCGTCCACATACAAGAGGCAATACATTTAATTCTGAAAGTTGCGAAAAATTATATTAACCTACATTTGGTTTTCAATCATCATACTAAAAGTAAATGTGGAGAATGTTGCATTAGAAATTGAGTTTGATAAGTTTCGAAATGCTTATTTAGAGGTTTGTGTTAAATTTGTGTTACAATTTACATATATTAGCAACAGAGATTACTGAGGTGCTGAAATACCACCTGAATTTAATGAAATGATTAACAAGTAAATTATAGGCATGGTTGCTTAATGGTTCCCCCGCTTTCAGTCAACAAATTTCTCATAGCCACGAAAAATAATATACCGAAGTAAAATACAAAATCACAGAAACTACCCCGTAGAGAATCTCTAGTTCAAAACTAGTGCACTTCTACTGCATTCTGAACAACTAGCAGTTCGCTATCTATCACTTTTACATGCTTTCAACTTTAACATTGCTATATCCTAGGCGGCGGAAATTGCTCCGGCAAATATATGCAAATTTTCACTTTAGAACTAGATCTTTATTGGCAGTTTTTGATAGTTACGCACTAGTGTAAAATTTGACAGCTGGCATCCAGTTCTTCCTTGGAAATATTTCGTTGGCCGCGAACCGGAGCGAAATTCTACATATTACATCTAGTATGATATCGCGTTTTTCAATAGTTCCGGACTGGTGGAATAGTGTTGAAAATAGGCATACTCATACATATGTATGTAATTGTAGCTTGTTAAAGCTGGTAGCAGTATTTTTGTTGGTGGCCTATATTTAAATATAAAAATAAAAAAATCCAAACTGTCGATTTTATAATTGCAAATATAGCTAATAACAAAATAGTGGCACTCTAGGTCTAGTTCCGAACCAGAAATGTTTATCCTTGTTACTAGTTAGAATAGGCTCCTCTTCTTTTGGTACAGTTTTGCTTATATTCTCTGGTCATATGCCTTATATATTTCAGCTCTGCGGTTAGTTATCTATTTTAGTTTTATTTATGAATCAGTTTTGATAACAAATTTTTTTCAGTGCTATCATATTTTTGAATAATTGTTAGTGTAAATTTTTTTCATCATAGAAAAGTGCCTGAGCTTCATACGGGAGTGCTTTTTCTTGGCAATTTAATAAGAAATTTGAGCATTTTAAATGATTCGAAATTATGTATATGTGAGGGCATATGGGAGCATAATCGAATGAGCCAAGATCCTGCATTCCGGAATTGTTGTGTTTGTAATCGAATTTGAAAAAAAAAAATGTCGATGACGTAGCGCTTTTGAAATTTTTCGATTTATTACATTTCTCTCATGTTTCGCTACCAGTGTTCGGAGTATTTAAAACTGTTACCTGAGCAAATGACTACGCCGGAGAAAAATTAAATTTTCGGAGTATATTTTGTCTTCCTTTTTGAAAGCGGGCGAACAACTAACATCAAATTGATTTGGTAGCTTGGCAAACCCTTTCGTTTGTGTTTTTGTCATGTAATGTTTTTCAGCAAAAAAGTTATCTGCCTTATCAGATGCACATGGAGTCGGCCTAAAACGTGCAGGATGACCAATTAATGCTCCCATTAACACACCACATTCTATATCCCGGGATATTTACCGCGAAAAAATATTATTATTACTTTCAGTTACCATACATATTTCATGCTCTTTTAATGACAGAAGGTTTCAAGACCGGGGCAGATTTCTGTAGGAACGATAATGGCGACCTATTAACTGACATACAGAGTGTGGGGGAAGACGAACCCGATACCCCGATCGCCGATGATGAAAAACACTCCCCGGCATCCCATATCACGGTTAAAAAATCATAAGGTGCCAAGTAATGACGGGATACTCGCCGGGCTGTTCAAACATGGAGGCGAAGATAAAGAAGCAAAAAAAAGTGGGTCTTGCAGTAAATTTGGAAAAGACGAAGTACTAGCTGTCATCGTGGCCTTTGTAGCTACGTCACTGTTGACGGATATAAATGCGAGACTGTGAAGGATTTCGTTCATTTGGGAAGCAGCATTAAAAGCAAAAACAATGTCGGCTTAAAAATCAAACGGAGAATAACTCTTGACAACAAGTGTTTCTTTAGGCAATTGAAAAGTAAGGTCCTCTCTCGATGAACAAAATTCTCGCTCTATAAGTCACTCATAATACCTGTCCGGATGTATGGCTCGGAATTATGGAAGGTGTCGAGAGAAGATGAAATGGCTCTTGGAGTATTCGAAAGAAAAGTTCTCCGGAAGGTTTATAGTTCTATCCGTGATGTCGACGGCGAGTGTCGAAGGAGGTATAATGATGAGTTATATGAGCTTTACTTAGGCATGACCATAGTGCAGCGATTGAAAATCCAAAGGCTCCGCTAGCTAAGGCATGTTATGCGGATGAACGAATACGCTCCGGCAGCTTGTAAACAGGGGAAAGAGAAAACCTGCACTGAGTTGGGAGAGACAGTTGTAGGAAGATTTTACCTCGGTTGGTCCGCCAATTGGCGACTATTATCGCAAAACACGGTTAGCTGATCTCAATGACTCAACGTACTTCAAGAAGTGCTGTATGTTAAATTTTAGCAGGATTTACAGATCACACCCGAATACATTTTTTGCTTACATTTTACTTCTTATTTTCTCATTCCGTACGAAAAAAGTATTAAAACTGCGAGTAAAATGCGAACAAACATGGATTAATACACGAACAATGAATTCACGTCATTTCATCCAAAAGTCACTTGTAAACAATCAGCTTTTCATACGTATACAACTAAAACTTCAACCAAAAGATATTAGGTAGTAATACTATTTAGTTTTCAACTCGACCCAAATAAACCTTTGAGATAAAAAACTTTAGTAGGAAGTAAAAGCGGAGCAAAATACTCCGATTGGAATAAAGTCAGTAATGAAACATGTTGTCAAGAGCGTGACGTCACGCCGAGAAAACTTATTTCACGGCTTTTTTGCTCTCTCATTTTTTAATGCGGGATCTGTTTATTGGTTCATGATATGAGAGTGCTGACAAAATTTTTTTATATTCAAAGTGTGAATTTGAATAAGTGCCTATGAATCAGGGCAAAACAAAAACAAAAGTGCTACAAGTGTATAGGGGTTGATCAGCCCTGGTTATGGGCCTTATTTGGGATTCGTCCACGTATAAATAAACAAACAATTGCAAAGAAATGTTGTTTTGATAAAGTATAGCAAAGTGCGTCATTTCATTTCGCCAGAATATCAATAAACACGGTTGATTTGTTATTTTGATAGAGCAAAATATGTTTGTTCAGCTAATTAAAACTAACAAAAAACAAGTAAGGGTGTTTAAGTTTGGAGGTAACCGAATATTATATATTCAGCGTGGCTCTAGAAATGTTTTGTAACGCTTGATCGGAATAGGGGCGTGACACCGCCAATTAAAAAAAAATGTCTCCTAATTTCCTCTTACAATAAAACTTGATAAGTGAAATATCATTGATGCAAAACTATTTTTCGCTAAGATATAGCTTATTATTATAGTCTACATCTTTTATATAAAAGTGCGCGTGGTTTTTACCAGATAACGTCCATTTGTCCTAGAAACATTTCCTGTTATAAAGAAATAATATGTACACAATCTCATTACGATCCTTTAAATTTTCTTCGAGTTATGGCTCCCGCCACGCCCATTTTCAAAAACTAAAATGTTTTAATTTTTCTCGTTAAAATTTTACTTAGAAAACTCACACCATTGATATAAAGCTCTTTTTTGCAAAGATATAACTTATTTTATTCGTCCACGGGCGGTGCCACACCCATTTTCAAAATAAATTCAAGAGTTAATATTATTCCAATAATCAGGTTTTATGTGTTTTCCAAAACGTTATACATATATATAAAAAGTTGGCGTGGTTACCATCCGATTTTCCTCATTCTTAGTAGCGATGGGAGATGAGCGCCAAGGAACCCATATACCAAATTGCAATATTTTATTTTCAATATTTACTCAAGACAGACAGACAGTTGGACGGACGAATGGACCGTCATAGCTAAATCAATTCCTATTTTCATCCTCAGCATTTTGATATATGGAAGCCTATATACATATATCTCGATTCGTTTAAGCCTGTTATGCTACCAAAGTTAATACACTCTGTGTGCAAAGAACGCTGAGTATAACAAGATTGACCTGGAGTAGCTTTAACTTAAATTTAGATGTATTTTTGTTATTTCAAATTCCTGGAATCTCATTTTTTATCTACACGTCTCCGTCTCAATTAGGTATAAATAGCGCCACGAAATTAAACTCGGTGTACTTTATAGTTAAAAAGTGTTAGAAAAGGTTTTAAAATATAATGAATCTACGAAATAAATTCGTGCTGTTGTTTGATCTGATTTGCTGCATTTTAAGCTATACGAAGGCGGAATATCGCATGATACGTGGCGTAGATTCAGATATAACGGACAGCCCACATACAGTGGCAATATTCCATGGACCCACCTATAGCTGCGTTGGTTCCATAGTCAGTATTAGATCGGTAGTTACAGTAGCGCATTGCGTAAGGGATAATAGTCCGGGTCTCAGCGTTGTAGCCGGTATAACCAATTTAACACTATATAAAGGGCTCGAACACTGGGTGAAGGAAATAAATGCTCATCCTTCTGTGGATATAGCAGTGGTTAATGTGACTCCATCCTTTGAAGAGAATGCTAGAGTACAAATAATAAAACTTTGCCAGAATCGATTACCACCGTCAACATATATGAAGGTTTATGGATAGGGTTCGTTATCTAGAATCAGCGTAGATCCTCATCCTATTCTTCGAACTCGTTGGGCGGAAGTATATCAATATAAAGGTACAACCTTTTCTACTACAACCGGTTTGTCGTATGGAGCTACTGGAGCAGGAGGCGTTTACCAGGAACGACTTTGTGCGGTGGCACAATGTTTCAATTACGCTTTGGATATATATATAGATGTAACAAATCCAGATGTTGAACAATTTATAACATCCAAAATTTAACTGAGAGGTGTTATTATAAATTTACTGTTTGTTGATTGGAATATCACCCTAACACGACTGAGCGCCGAATTTCGAAACATTTTGAGATGAGGCGTTTTCGAAACAGCAGTTGAAATATGGTGATATTCCGCTCAGCAGTCGAAATGATGACATATTTTCCTTGTAACGTGTACCAATAAAGTGTTATAATTGTCTGTAAATAAATAATTTTTATTGTATGCAATGAAAGTGTGACGCATGTAAATGAATTAAGTTGTGAGAGCGAATTTTGATCACAACTTTAAAGTTCCATCGTGTATGAATAGATCATAAGATGAAAACGGAATTGCGGTTGCCATTCCCTGGCAAACTCCATGTAAAACAGCTGAACAAACGAATTCTATGAAAGTCAATCTAATAAGTAAGTAAGTATAACGACACCAAAGCCAACCAATTAGTTTTTGGTTTTCCGCCATATTCATAATCTATAAATTTTTGCGTTGGAGAATTTATTGACATTTTTGGGATTGTATTTTTTGTTTTTCTATTTTATGAAGTTATGACATTTTTTAGGTTAAGAGACCAATAAGCGATGCCAATATAGTACATTTATCTATGATTAAGTGAAAATAAAGAGGCGATATTTTACCAAAATAGAATTTTACTTTGGAAATAGGTGTCGCTGGATGTCACACTGGTCGAGCTTTTTAAAAAATCTTCGGAAAGCGGTGCCACTACTCCAAGGAAATTTAAGCCCAAATTTCGCTTCCTAAAAAGGGGTAGAAATTACAGTTTATAGGGCGGGTCGATTTAAAAATCGCTTATTGCTCTATGAAAATCGTATTCTAGGGATCAAAATAAGAAACTTTGCCGAAAGAACCATACCTCTAAAATGATGATGTCCCCCCCTTTCGGTCGAACTTTTGGGTAGGGGCAATTTCAATTCTACCTGCTGTGTCTTGTGGTGGCTTAAAAAAACAACACAAGCAATTTCACGATCTGCAATTGTGTCACAGTGATACCTTCATTTTTTAAAACGGTTGAATAAAAAACCCACACAACTATGTTTACGACATGCAAATGCATCACAGTGATGCCTTGGTTTTAAAAGGGGGTTGTAAAAACGCCAATTTCTAATAATTTTTTTTTATTTCTTTTCTATTACTAAGTTACATAAATTCATTTTTTCATTTACATATGTTCTGACTAAATAAATTTCTAAAGAGAAAAATAAACTCCAAAAAGAAACAAGTAAGGAAGGTTAAGTTCGGGTGTAACCGAACATTACATACTCAGTTGAGAGCTATGGTGACAACATAAGGGAAAATAACCATGTAGGAAAATGAACCGAGGGAAACCCTGGAATGTGTTTGTATGACATGTGTATCAAACGAAAGGCATTAAAGAGTATTTTGTGAGGGAGTGGGTCATAGTTCTATAGGTGGACGCCATTTAGGGATATAGCCATAAAGGTGCATCAGGGTTGACTCTAGAATGCGTTTGTACGATATGGGTATCAAATTAAAGGTGTTAATGAGTATTTTAAAAGGGAGTAATCCTTAGTTCCATAGGTGGACGCCATTTCGAGATATCGCCACAAAGGTGGAACAGGGGTGACCCTAGAATTTTTTTGTACAATATGGGCATCAAACGAATGGTGTTAATGAGTATTTTAAAAGGGAGTGGGCCTTACCATTTACCATTTATTTATTTACGATTTATTTATTTATTAAGTCTATGAACACATGTTCTTACAGACTACCAATGAAAAAACTATACAGCATATTATTAACAAAATTCTTACAGACTACTAACAATTTTCATACAATTAAAAAACTGACTACAATTAAGAAATACAAAAAGTTAACAAGTCAGTGAAAAACTAGCACTTACAGACTAATATAAAAGAATTGATAACTAAAAAACACACTTTAATAAATTAATAAAAACGTTCTTCGACAAAGAGAAATCAAGTTCGACAAAATATGAGATCTTATTAAATTCATTCATAGCGCGGGTAATTGGGTGATTTCTCGCATAATTAGTTCTACTATTAATGCCATAAAAAGGGTAAAAGCTTCTAAGTTCTCTTCTTGGAACATTAAAATTAATTTCCTCAAGAAGAGCAGCACAATATGTATCCCCATGGATGATGCAATATAAAAAGGTCAAAGAAATAATAGACCTTCTCGCTTCTAAAGTTTTAAGATTTAAAAGAAGTAAACATGCATTATATGAGGGAAGAGGGCTAGTAAATCTAAGTGACCGCAGACAGTATTTAAGAAAAACTTTTTGAACTCTCTCAATCCTATTAATTGCAAACTGTTGGAACGGTCGCCAAATGATAGTGGCATACTCGAGATGAGATCGTACAAATGAATTATAGAGCAATTTGAGTGTATACGGGTCAGAGAACTCTGCACTATTACGCCGAATAAAACCAAGCATTGCATACGATTTGGCTATGATAAAGTTTACATGGCTGTTGAAACAAAATTTGGTATCATAAACCACACCAAGGTCCTTGATTTTATCAACAGTCTGCAGTGGTTTGTTATCAATGGTATATGAACTATTAAACTTAAAGCGCAATTTAGAGTAGGTTACGTGAAAGCATTTATTAATATTTAAAGAAAGGTGCGATCTAACGCACCAGGAATAGAGATTATTAATTTCACACTGAAGTTCGAACATATCACGCGAAGACTTTATAATGGAGAAAACTTTAAGATCATCAGCGTACAAGAGAAACCTAGCATACGAAAAGCAAGTGCTGATGTCGTTGATGAACAGGACAAAGAGCAAGGGTCCAAGAATACTACCCTGCGGAACGCCGGAAGTTGCAAGGTATGGATCGGATGATACACCATCAATGCAGACAATACACCATCTGTTAATTAAATAAGGTTTTAGCCACTGCAGAAAATTTGAGTGAAAACCAAGACAGGAAAGTTTATGAATAAGGATCTCATGTGATACCTTATCGAAGGCTTTGGAGAAGTCAGTATAAATACAATCCACCTGGTATCCAGATGCAAAAGCAGATATACAATACTCACTAAACTCCACTAGATTGGTGACCGTCGAACGTCCCGCAACAAAACCATGCTGTTTGGCACAAATTAGGCTCTTCACTGAAAAGTATAACTTGTCTTTTACAACACACTCAAATAACTTCGAAACAGTAGTGAGCTTTGATATAGGTCTGTATTTACAGACATCATTCTTATTTCCAGATTTGTAGATAGGAGTTATCGATGCAAGTTTCCAAGCATCAATAAACTCCCCGCACTGAAGTGACATATTAAACAGGATCTCATGAGGCAAAACTAAGGCCGGACAACCTTTAACCAAGGCACTTGAGAGACCATCAGAATCTGTCTTGACCGACTGCTTTAAATTAGTAATACCACTTGAGATATCGTCACATGAAATCGACATTGAACCGAAATCCAGAGCAGAATTTAAATCAGATGCAAAGTCGAAAGAAGGGGCATCATCATAGGATGCAAAATTGGCACTAAAATAGTCCGCAAACAGGTTCACTACCGCATTAGGATTTGTAGCTACATTATCTTGGTAAAAGACAGAAGCAGGAACCGAGGAGCAGGCCCTTTTAGATTTAATAAAACTCCAAAATGTTTTTGGATTGGACTTAATATTTGTCTCAAAGCCAAGAATATAGTTTTTGTAAAGAAACTTATCCAAGCAGTTAAACTCCTTTAGGTACTGCTGATACTTCTCGTAAAAGAACAGATTCTTGGTCTGACTAACCTTTTTGTAGTATTTGTTTCGCAAATACTTAAATTTTTTTAAACCCTTAGTATACCAAGGTAATTTATACGGTTTTTTCTTAAAGACTGGAACATGCCTTAAACATAGGTCAAAAAGCGTTGATCTAAATATCTCATAGCAAATGTTAACATCTGAGGAGGAAAAAAGATCAACCCAGTTAATTTCCGAGAAAACATGGTTACGTATACACATGTCGCACCGTGCAAACTTAAAAGCGATATCATCATTTACAGAGGGTACACAAAACACATAAAACTCAAGTTTAAGAACAATAGTAGTGTGATGCATATCCGACGGAGCAAATGGTGCATGGCATTCGGAAATGTTAAAATTAATATTATCACTGAGGAATATAAGATCTAATATTCTGTAAGCCTGTTAGTGAAGTTATTGATTTGCAGCAAGTTTAAGCTTAGCATGTTATCTATAAAATAAGTCTCATAGGACTTCAATATATTATTTGGCATGAGGCCCGAACCACAGAAACCCTGAGACCAAGTGATATCACTTAGATTAAAGTCACCTAAAATACATATATGATTATCACCAAGCTTATTAAGAACTACAGATGAAATATTGTCAGCATAAGCTTTATAAAGATCTTCAGAACTATTCGGCGGAATATAAGATGCCATCAAGAATAGAGAGCCGGAGTACGTAGAGCCACTAACTTTAACAATGAGTTGGTCAAGTAGCGAATCGTTATTATCCAGCTGAATTAGGGAAGCATTATACTTGCGTTGAGCTGCAATAAGTACACCTCCACCTCGAGAACGCCCAGTTTTTTCGGCATGCCTGTCTTTACGGAAAACGACAAACAAATTGGGATCGAAGAATTGGCCATCAAAAAAATCTGGAGTCAGCCAAGTTTCAACAATGACAAAACTATCATACTCTAACTGCGAGCTCAGCGACTTAACATCATGCGCTTTTGTTCTGATGCCAGAAGCATTTTGAAAATAGATATTTAGTTGCTTGTTGACAGGATTAGTATTGCCACTGGCAACTAAGGGCAATTCGATTGCCTTACCTCTTTAGGAAAAAAAAAACGAAATGACCGAACGTTCACCCCAGCAGGCCACAAATCTGGTGATAAAACGGCATCATATAGTGTTTCTGTAACACCAAGCTTAAAGTTGACTTTTGTTAATGAGTCAAGCGGAGTGTCATTTTTTATAAGCCTTTTGCAGGCAAAGTTAGACTTATCAGCCTTCAGATGTCTTACCAGATAACTAATGATATCGTTTTAGGAAACTGATGGCTGAAATGATGATAAGTGCAGCCAACTCATACTAACTACACCCAATTCTGTACTTATATTTGATCCAACAAAATTTGGCTTACGGCGGTTAAAATTTTCGTTGCGTTTACTTTGTACAGAAGGAGTTGTAGTTACAGACTTCACAGTAGTAGAAGATGCAGATACTATAGTTGATGCCAAACTCGAAGACGAATTTGAAATTGAAGTCGAATACGAAGCAGCAGTATTCAACTGCTTGTGACGCTTAGTTACAGCATTACGCATTTTATTATTATTTCCCTCGCTTTCACAAGTATCATTGGAAAAGGTAGGATCAGATCTGAGTACCGAAGAAAACAAGCTAATGTTATTAGCAGAGGCATTAACAGTATTTGACTGTAAGTTCGGATTAGAAGATGGAACATTTATGTTGTCAGCACCTTCTGTTGCTAACGTATTAATGCTTACAATATCAACAGTAGAAGCATTCATGTTGACAACAGTACCAGCAACATTAGATGTTACTTCATTCATGTTAGCAGCAGCGTTTAGGTCTTAGTTCTATAGGTGGATGCCGTTTCGAAATATCGCCATAAAGGTGGACCAGGGTTGACTCTAGAATGTGTTTGTACGATAGGGGTATCAAATTAAAGGTATTAATGAGGGTTTTAAAAGGGAGTGGTGGTTGTTGTATAGGTGCTCGCCTTTTCGAGATATCGCCATAAAGGTGGACCAGGGGTGACTCTAGAATGCGTTTGTACGATGTGGGTATCAAATGAAAGGTGTTAATGAGTATTTTAAAAGGGAGTAATCCTTAGTTCCATAGGTGGACGCCGTTTCGAGATATCGCCATAAAGGTGGACCAGGGGTGACCCTAGAATTTGGATTTTAGGAGTAATCCTTAGTTCCATAGGTGGACGCCGTTTCGAGATATCGCCATAAAGGTGGGCCAGGGGTGACTCTAGAATTCGTTTGTGCAATATGGGTATCAAACGAAAGGATTTAATGAGTATTTTAAAAGGGAGTGGGCCTTAGTTCTATAGGTGGACGCCTTTTCGAGGTATCGCAATAAAGGTGGACCAGGGGTGACTTTAGAATATGTTTGTACGATATGGGTATCAAAAGAAAGGTGTTAATGAGTATTTTAAAAGGGAGTAATCCTTAGTTCCATAGGTGGACGCCGTTTCGAGATATCGCCATAAAGGTGGGCCAGGGGTGACTCCGGAATTCGTTTGTGCAATATGGGTATCAAACGAAAGGAGTTAATGAGTATTTTAAAAGGGAGTGGGCCTTAGTTCTATAGGTGGACGCCTTTTCGAGGTATCGCAATAAAGGTGGACCAGGGGGGACTCTAGACTTTGTTAGTACGATATGGGTATCAAATGAAAGGTGTTAATGAGTATTTTTAAAAGGGAGTGGGTCTTCGTTCTATAGGTGTTCGCCTTTTCGAGATATCGCCATAAAGGTGGATCAGGGTGACTTTAGAAAATGTTTGTACGATATGGGTATCAAATGAAAGGTGTTAATGAGTATTTTAAAAGGGAGTGGGCGTTAGTTCTATAGGTGGACGCCGTTTCGAAATATCGCCATAAAGGTGGACCAGGGGTGACTCTAGAATGTGTTTGTACGATATGGGTATCAAATTAAAGGTATTAATGAGAGTTTTAAAAGGGAGTGGTGGTAGCTGTTTCGTTTTCCAGATATCGACCAAAATGTGGCCCAGGGTGACCCAGAACATCATCTGTTGGATACCGCTAATTTATTTATTTATATATGTAATACCTGCCAAGATTTTAAGGGTTTTTTATTTCGCCCTGCAGAACTTTTTCATTTTCTTCTACTTAATATGGTAGGTGTCACAACTATTTTATAAAGTTTTTTCTAAAGTTATATTTCGCTTCAATAAACCAATCCAATTACCTTACCATGTTTCATCCCTTTTTTCGTATTTGGTATAGAATTATGGCAATTTTTTTTAATTTTTCGTAATTTTCGATATCGAAAAAGTGGGCGTGGTCATAGTCGGATTTCGTTCATTTTTCATACCAAGATAAAGTGAGTTCAAGTAAGCGCGTGAACTAAGTTCATTAAAGATATGTCGATTTTTGCTCAAGTTATCGTGTTAACGGTCATGCGGAAGGACAGACGGACGACTGTGTATAAAAACTGGGCGTGGCATTAACCGATTTCGCCCATTTTCACAGAAAAGAGTTAACGTCATAAAATCTGTGCCCCTACCAAATTTCAAAAGGCTTGGTTAATTTTTGTTCGACTTATGGCGTTAAAAGTATCCTAGACAAATTAAATGAAAAAGGGCGGAGCCACGCCCATTTTGAAATTTTCTTTTAGTTTTGTATTTTGTTGCACTATATATTTACTGGAGTTGAATGTTGACATAATTTACTTATATACTGTAAAGATATTAAATTTTTTGTTAAAATTTGACTTTAAAAAATTTTTTTTTTTTTAAAGTGGGCGTGGTCCTTCTCCGATTTTGCTAATTTTTATTAAGCGTACATATAGTAATAGGAGTAACGTTCCTGCCAAATTTCATCATGATATCTTCAACGACTGCCAAATTACAGCTTGCAAAATTTTAAATTACCTTCTTTTAAAAGTGGGCGGTGCCACGCCCGTTGTCCAAAATTTTACTAATTTTCTATTCTGCGTCATAAGTCCAACTCATCTACCAAGTTTCGCCACTTTATCTCTCCTTTGTAATGAATTATCGCAATTTTTCGGTTTTTCGAAATTTTCGATATCGAAAAAGTGGGCGTGGTTATAGTCCGATATCGTTCATTTTAAATAGCGATCTGAGATGGGTCCTCAGGAACCTACATACCAAATTTCATCAAGATACCTCAAAATTTACTAAAGTTATCGTGTTAACGGACGGACGGACGGACGGACATGGCTCAATCAAATTTTTTTTAGATCCTGATTATTTTGATATATGGAAGTTTATATCTATCTCGATTCCTTTATATATGTACAACCAACCGTTATCCAATCAAACTTAATATACTCTGTGAGCTCTCCTCAACTGAGTATAAAAACATAGGCATTTCAAAATGGGATTTTTCAAAATTTGCCCCTAAGACCCAAAGGGGGGGGGGGGGCATCAGAATTCGTTTTAGAGGTATGGTTCCTTCGGCAAAGTTTCTTATTTTGATTCCTAGAATATGATTTTCACAGAGAAATGGGCGATTTTTTTGCCTCCCCACAAATCGACCCGGCCTAATATATACCTATCTCTATGATTTTTTAAGACAACAATATGTATATGATATTTATACGACCGATCTCCTCCATTTTTTTCAGACAATAATATGTGCAATATACGAAAGCATATGGTGAAATTTGAAGCTCCAATCTGATAAATTGAGGGCGATATGACAAAAATTCTCTTTTCTGAAAAATCGGTTGTATGGGTTATATATGCTGTAGTGGTCTGATCCGGCCGGTTCCGAAAAATGTCTAATAGGGCTGCTATTCGAGTGGATGGTCCCTTTAAACCAAGTCTTACAGTAAACCCAATTCATATTTGCACTTCTAAATTATAGACAGGCAAAGAAATGCAGGTAAGTAAATGTATTTGACACTTTGCACTTTCCTCGAACTTCTCTCCTGCCTAAAAGTAGCAATGCCGGTTTGTGTTCGTCAGTATAAGTTGGCAAAGAGAACTTTAACATTAACAATGATTTGTGCTGAAAGTGCTGGATAAGATACGTGTCGGGCAGTTCCTGGAACACCGGGCGTTGTGAGTGGATAATTGTGTGCGGTGCTATCAGGTGCGATAGCTCTTGTGAACTCCGGATATCCGGATATATATACAAATTTAAATGTTGTACAAGTTCAAGGATTTGTAAGTTGTATGCTGAAGTTTTAATATGACTGAGCGCCCTATTTCAGAATTTGTGCGCGCCAGCTGACGTCAAAAGATATTGAGTTTTTGTTGAGATGGAACGTTTGTGACACAAATTCTGAGAGAGGGTGCAATTTTTTATATTTTGTTTATTTTATTAACTACTTTGATATATGTACAATATGTTAGGTTAGGTTGAACTGGCCGGTCCATGAGGATCTCACATAGACTGATTGAGTCCTTAGTGTTACCAGAAGTTTGTTTTAACGACCATATTGAAAAACTCTATCAAAAACCAGGACCTATGTTATAAAATAACTCCGTCCTCTTGGCAAATAGAAGCTTCCTAGGACTTAAGCCACTTGCTGCTTCTAGATCTGACAGCTGTATCACTCCTAATAGCTGGAGTCTTAGCCTGGCAAGTGCAGGGCACGGGAAAAGAACGTGCTCGATCGTTTCCTCCTCCAACCCGCACTTCCTACATCTGCTATCACTGACCAAGCCTAATTTAAAGGCATGTGACGCCAGAAGGCAGTGTCCAGTCAGAATACCCGTCATGAGTCTACAGTCCTCTCTTTTTTATGATAGAAGCAACTTTGTTAGTCTAAGGTTGTAAGACCTACACATCATCTTCGACACTTTACAGCCCCGCGCTTGAACCCACGCCTTTCCCGTTTGGTCAATCATGTGTACCTCTCGCCTTCGCTTAATCTCGCCCAGATTAATTGGGACGCCTACGGAGCAAGCTTCAAGGGATGCGCCCTTTTTAGTTAGTTCGTCCGCTTTTTCATTCCCATCTATTCCCATATCCCCTGGGACCCAATATAGATGTATGCTTCTCCCTTTACCGATTCTCTCCAGGGACTGATTACACTCGAATATGCATTTAGATGCTGTGCTATGCGAGATTATTGCCTTAATTGCCGCTTGACTGTCAATATAAAAGTTAACACGGTTGCAGTTTAAGCTATTCTTTCCAGGGTTTCTACTGATTTGGTTACGGCTAATATTTCCGCTTGCAAAACGCTACAGTAATCCGGCAGCCTGTAGGATCTGCTTATTTCCGGATTAGCACAGTATACCACAGACCCTACTCCTTCCACTACTTTGGAACCATCAGTGTACACATGTATCGCCTCGTCCGCCATTTGCGCACCCTTTCGCCAACAGTCCACCTCTATTGTAGCCTTAGGATCTCCCTCGAAGCGCATATAGGGAATCAGGTAGTCTGTTCGTCTTGGGATTGATGAAGCTATACTACTATGGCCATATAGTCGGCGCTCAAGCTACAATATAGTTACATAAATTTTTTCAATAAATAAAATTTTTTTTCTTTTAAAACCTTTGTAATTCACTTAATATTTCTATTCCAAATCGGGTTTAGATAATTGATATGAGAGAGAGAGAAGGAATTGCATAAAGCCATAGTTGCTTCTTTGCAATGTTGTTACGGTTTCTGTAAATGAAAAAGTTTAAAGATATCACTTTAATTTTTATTAAATACTGAGCCCTTTGGTAATCTTAATATTAATGCAAAAAAGTCGCAAGGAAAGAAAGCAAAATTTTGACCTCTGCCTCATCGAAATCCGTTCATATTTCAGTCACTTCTTTTTTACAGGTAAAGAGTATCCTTTTCAGAAATTTATGGTGGATTTTGATACTATCAAGCTTTAGAGATATCAAGACGTGGAAAGCCGCAAACGTAGTACAAAAGATTTACAGATTTAGACTCAAACTTTCAACAGTGTGAGAGGTATCGCCGAAACATTAACCCATGCAGGAAGTGTTTCTTTATTATATATGTATACTGCAGTACACGGTAGACTTTGTTTTGTCCGAAAATGGGTTTTTTTTTTTACATTTGAAAAGTGTCCCTCGTTACCC
Organism: Eurosta solidaginis; assembly: GCF_040869045.1. NCBI lineage: Eukaryota > Metazoa > Arthropoda > Insecta > Diptera > Tephritidae > Eurosta > Eurosta solidaginis. The sequence goes on from NC_090323.1 coordinate 169,572,997, forward strand.
TTTTCACTATCTATTCCATTCTCTTCTACTTTATCTTTTTTTTTAATTCTTGTCTATCCCTTGGCCGCCGCCCTTGTGTGATGGGAGCGTGCTCTACCTACCACACCGAAGATTCTGGGTTCACGCCCAGGGCAAAGCGACATCAAAGTTTTAGAAACAAGTTTTTTCAATTAGAATAAAATTTTTCTAAGCGGGGTCGCCACCAGGCAGTGTTTGCAAGCATTCAAAGTGTATTTCTGCCATGAAAAGCTCTCAGTGAAAACTCATCTGCTTTGCAAATGGCGTTCGAAGTCGGAATTAAACAAGCAGGTCCTGTCCCACCAATTTGTAACAACAATTGAAAGGGCGCACGACACAAATTTGAAGAGAAGCTCAGCCTTAAATCTCTTCGGATGTTATAGCGCCATACATTTTTGTTGTCTATCCCTTATTACATTTATCTCCCTCCGGCTCTCGAACACATTACCACTCCAACTACCGCTCCCACTCCCACTCCTACTTCCATCTCCCCTCATGCCGATTTAAATTTTTTTTACTTTCATAAACTATGTACTATGAAAATGTTTGATATAAGCATTCACCTTGCAAATAAGATAGATAAGATATATAGTTGAGACAATCCCCTGTCCGATAATATTCATGTCTGATATGTATCTATTTTCTCAATAAACAGAGGCATTCTTCATAGTGTAGCTTCTCTCCTCCGTATCTTTTCCCTTTCTTTTTGTCGATTTTTCTCTCTTATACTCCCACATAATTCCTCAACCTTCCTCTGTTTTCTTCATATTTTTCCCTTCTCCAGGTTCCTCTCCTTCCTTCCATCCCTTCGCACTTTCTCCATTTCTATCTGCATTTCCTACTCCTTTCCTTCCTCTCACTCACCATCTCGCTCGTTCTTCTTCCTCTCCGTCACTATTTCCTACTCCTGTTTCATGATTTCCTTTTTCTCTTTTTCAGTCCATGGCTTTTGCACAACTCCTTATTTCCCTCTCGCTTTTTTCTTAACCACCGGCTCTTGTTAAAACCTTTATTGACACATCCGATTTGATACCCATATCGTGTAAGCACATTCTGGGACCACCTTGGTTCACATTTTGGTATATATCTCAGAAATGGGTCCACATATAAACCATCTTATAAACCATTACGACACCAATGCAGCCATGATTTTTAAAATGGGTCCACTCCGTTTTAAAATACTCATTAACACCTTCCATTTGATACCCATGTCGTACAAACACATTCTAGAGTCACCCCTGGTCCACTTTTATGGAGATATCTCAAAAAGGCGTCCACCTATACAACTATGGCCCACTCCCTTTTAAAATACTCTATAATACCTTCCACTTGATACTCATGTCATACAAACATATTCCAGGGTTACCCTAGGTTCATTTTCCTAAATGGCGATTTTCCCTTATTTTGTCTCCAAAGCTCTCAGCTGAGTATGTAATGTTCGGTTACAACCGAACTTAGCTTTCCTTACTTGTCTGCTTTGTTATTGTTTTGCAACAACCACTGAAAATCAAAACAGTTAATTCCGTACAATGCAAAACAAATGTACTTATGTATGTGGTAAAGTTGATTAGAAACACACATTATATGCAAATCCAAAATGTGATTTGCTTTGATATTGTTTTGCTACAAACAAAGCAAGACATATGTATGTAGCTTAAGAAAATAATAAACGCGCTCTTTCTGTCTCTTCCTCCCTTTACCTTATTTTCAATTCTGATATTTATTAGCGAAGTACCATGTTTTTTGGAACAAAGGGGAGAGTTAAAATCAATGGTTGCGAGCATTGAACAACAGGCAAAAAAGAATTGGTCTGTAGTCACCATTTAACTATAGACCACATCTGACTTATGTGGAAAGTTCTCCACCTTTCATTGGCCGCATAAGTGAAATTTGCGTTTTTTGTAAGGCTAGGAAGCGGCCAAATGAAACACCAGGTATGTGCTGTAGTAAGAGTTATGTCAAATTAAGTGATATCGGTGAGCCTCCGCCAGGAATCAAATCCCTGCTTACAGGAGTCGTCCAAAAATTTTAAACTAAATATAAGAAAATACAATGGTTTTTTCGCTATGACTTCGTTTGGCGGTAATGAAATTAGAGGAGGTAATTATATTCCAACTCTCAAAATACATGGACAAGTGTACCATATTATTGGAAGTTTATTACCACCGCCCAACATGGTTCCAAAATTTTTACAAATATATTTTTCTTCCCAAGAGGAGCAGCTTTCGTTGCGCCAAAATGCTGCACCAACTCTTCAAAGAGATATTTTGAAATTAATTCAAGAAATTCTGCTTTAAAATAATGTGTATGTTCGAAGTTTTATGACTTCTATGTAGCGTATGCCATCTAATTCCAATAACTATGGATCTGTAATCCATGCCGACAAACGCCCTGTTAATGAACACTGGGGTCGATATAATGCCCCGACTACAGGCGAGGTCGCAGTGTTGATAGTTGACGAAATGCTGGTCCCCGCCATATTGTGCTACAGTCCCACGATAACACTCTCCATCGTGTGTCAGAAATTCATCCTTCGTATAACCCCTTGCAATACCCTATCATATTTTTAAATGCTGAGGACGGTTACAGCATAAATATACCGCAAACTTCTCCAAGCAGTGGGGCACCTAAAAAACAGTTTCATGTATGCAATTTTATGCATATAAAATTATGATTATAGAAAATACCTCTAATGCCCTTCATAGATATGGATATCTCTTTAACCGATACTGTGTGGACATGGCTGCTAAACTGATGACCAAAAGGTTGAATTTCATAAGAGCAAACCAAAAGACGTTGCGTGCAGATAATTATATACATCTAAGGAATGCTGTTAACGAGGATTGCAATCCTGAAAATATTGGTCAGTTAGTAATTTTGCCGTCTTTATTTACTGGATCGCCTCGATATTTGCATGAACGTACACAAGACGCCCTCTTATATGTCCGTCATTATAGAAGGCCTGACTTATTTATAACATTCACATGCAATCCAGAGTGGAGTGAAATCAAAAACGAATCGTTTCCTAATCAACGACCAAGTGAGCGCCATGACAATGTGTCAAGAGTATTCCAAATCAAACTACACCAACTCATGAGTTTAATTACAAAACAGATATTTTTGGAAAAGTTAGATGTCATATGTTTACTGTTGAATGGCAAAAGCGAGGTTTACCTCACGCTCATATGTATTTTAATTTGGCTAATAGATGAAAATCTTCACGATGGCATGGATCGCATTATATCAGCGGAAATTCCAAATAAAGGCGAAGATCCGATGTTGTATGATATAATTACTAAAAATATGATCCATGGCCCATGTGGGGTTGATAATTTATCATCGCCCCGCATGTTGAATGGACGATGCTCAAAACGATACCCACGCGAGCTCCAACAGCATATGCAGGCCGCGGAAGATGGATATCCAAAATACAGGCGAAGGTCTTCAGCGGACGGTGGCTATACCCATGTACTTTCTAATGGGACAACGTCGAAAACCGATGAATCGTTCCATATTGCCCCCTTCTTTCCAGATGATTCTCCGCTCACATAAATGTAGAGTACTGTCATGCAGTGCAAGCAATAAAATATATTTGTAAGTATGTCAACAAGGTAGCGACATTTTTCGTTCAAGATAATAAGGCCGAAGTGGAAATTTCTTTGAATGGTAGATATTTAGGCACATGAGAAGGTATTTGGAGATTACTGGAATTTTCGATTCATGAGCAATTCCCAACGGTTGTACATCTATCTGTTCACTTAGAAAATGGACAAAGCATTTATGGTACCGTAGGAACCACCACAAACCACTTTGACCACATTTTTCCCCTTTGTTCAGTTGACGATTTTGCAAAGACTTTGCTTTACTCCGAAGTACCCGCCTATTACACTTGGACTAATACAATTACAATTAATAAGTCGCAAGGACAAACATTTAGTTATGTTGGCGTAGACCTTCGTAGTGAAGTGTTTTGTCACGGTCAACTGTATGTCGCTATTTCAAGAACTGGTTCCCCACATAAACAAAGTTTTCTCATTCCTGGAAATGATAATAAAACAAAGAATGTTATATTCACGGAGGTTTTTAATTAATGAAAAAATGTATCTTATTTTATGTATTAATTTTTAACGTTCTACAATCCAATTTCGACTGATGATTGGAATAGCACCCTATTCAAAATTCTTTTCAAAAACGTTATACCTGAGCATTTGACTCAAAAATTTCCTACCGAAAATTTGATTGAAGAACACCCTATTTCAAATTTGTTTCATCTCGGTATAAATTCCATACATTTTGAGCTGAGATAAATTCTGAGATGGGGCGTTCCTCAATTAAATTCTGAGATAGGGCGTTCTCGAAAAAAAATTCTGACGAGGGTGTTTTTAAAAAGAGTTTTGAGGTGGGGCGTTTTTGAAAAGCATTTTGAAATAGAGTGATATTAGACTCAGCAGCCGATTTATTTAAGTACCTAATGTTATTTGAATTGTTATCTTTTTGCGTGTTCTTTCAAAGTTGTTCATTAATAAATCGTTTATAACGCTAACGAATTTAAAAGTGTTTGCATTTCATAGAACAGAGGGTATTACACTATTACCTTCTGAGCAGAAAAAATACATGACATATGTACGTGTATCAGTGAGCTGCAATTATTCATCTTTTAAGGTTATTAGTGGACTAACCAAAAAATGTGTATTAGTGCGTATGCAAACAAAGAATATCAAGCACTTACATCCAATATCCAATAACACACATTTACATAGTCATGCTTCGTAAAATGAATAACCGCTGATAAGCCACGAAGCAGTTCAGTACTCAACTGTCTTATTGAGCAAGAAAGTCAATTGTGTTATACGAAAACACTAACTGGAATAAGTAAGACTAATAGTGCTATAAAATGAATAAAGTCATATCTGTCTTCTGACGCTAGCAACACTACGATGTACACGAAACTAAACTGAATACAGCGCCAAAGGCTTAGTATGTCGAAGTTCATCTTCGTGAAATATACAGAAAAATTTTGCGTTTAAATGCCAATTCTATACCATTTGTTTTACTTTTATATGTCGCCCTTATTTTTGTAGTAAAGTGTATCTTGTACTGTTGGATTATCTAGTAATAATCATTAACACCAAGGAAAAGATAAACAAAGAAAATATTAGCACGAGTTTCGCTGGATTAAAATTTGTTGTTGTTGTTGTTGTAGCAGTGCTTCGCCCCATCCAATACGTATGACCGATCACAAATTGTCATCAATATCCTCTAACAGGAATCCAAGGACTTGCTGTTTCAACAGGGGTGGACCATAATGAGAGGGGTATTAGATGCATTGGTCCCACATTACAATTAAAGAGATGGTTGGTGTCATGTGGGGACACATTGCAAGTAGGGCATACATTTTGTATGTCGATGTTGATTTTGGTTAGGTAAGAGTTTGACCTGTTACAGTATCCAGATCGGAGTTAAGCTAGAGTGACTAGCGTTTCCCTGGGGAGTTTGCGTTCCTCTTCCGCAAGTTTTGGGTATTGTTCTTTGAGTACTGGATTCTGATGCGTTGGTTTATATCCCTTATTTGGGGATCGGCGGGGTCGAGCTGTCTTATAAGGTCACGTTCTCTCGCTAAATTTGCGGCCTCCGCCGGAAAGTGAGGCCGAATTTCGGGAATTCTACGAGCGGGAATAAAGCGAGCCGAGGCAGATTCAATGACCTTGTGGAAAGCACGCCCCCCTTGGCGAGAATCAGTCGGCATAGGAAGGGCGGCAAAGCGGTTGTCTGTAAAGGATTTGTATTCTTCCCACTTTCCTTTTTTAAAGTTTATGAAAGTGCTTTTTTCTCTGACGATGAAGTCGGCGGTACGCTCGAGCGAAATAAGTATAGGCAGGTGGTCGGATGCCAGTGTTACCATCGGCTGCCAGTTGACGCAGTTTACGAGTCCTGCGCTCACGATTGATATATCCGGCGAACTGTGACAGCTTCCTACCATACGTGTTGGGGCGTCTTCCTTTATTGTGCATAACGACGTTTCTTCTATTTGATCCGCCAACATCTCACCCCTACTGTCTGCCTGCAAGTTTGAATGCCATAGATCGTGATGGCCATTGAAATCGCCTAAGATACTGTGATTATTGCCAGTGAGTAAGGCGCTGATATTAGGGCGGTATCCACTGGGGCAACAGATGACAGGAGTGATGTAGATGTTGATGATTTCTAGGTTTGCATCGCCTGACCGGACAGATAAGCCTTGACGTTCTAAGACACTGTCCCTGTGACCGATGTCAAGATCAAATGATATTGCACTGAGTGGTGTATGATAAACGCGAGGCCGCCTCCATTTCTGCTCTCGCGATCTTTTCTGTGGACAATATACCCTGAACAGGTCTGCAGTGCAGATCTTGCTGTGAGTTTAGCCTCTTGAATCGCAGCAATGCGGATGTTGTGCCGCTTCATGGAACCGACTATCTCCGTGATCTTCCCATTACAGTTTAACAGCAGAATTCTGAAGTGCAACGGGGGAGACGTCATAACTCTAGGAGTAAGTGACGGTTGACTACGCCTGGGTTGTAAAAGGCTAGGACGCAACTGCTGTTGTGGCCCTGGGACTGGACGTCCTTGGGTAAACATTGGGTACCCGGCGTATTTGGGTATGCGACCTGGCAATATGGCGCAATGAAACCCGTCGGGGGGTTGTCGTCGCGGAGACCAGAACATCTAGGAAAGTGGCATCGTCCAAGGCAGGAGCTGCATAGGGCGGATGTCGCAAACATATATATTCTGTGCTGGCAAACGGTGCAAAAGGTGGTAGGGACTAAGAGTCTGTTTCCCTGACCTACACGATTGCTGCCGGAAAAGAAGACGGGGGGAGAAGACGGGGGCAAGGGCTGATGCTCGGTATTGCTACCGACTCTACTACGGAGGTTGTAGTTATGAGTGGGAGCGGCCGTATGAGTTGGGGGCGCTGTAGGGCGTGAGCAGCAGCGGGTACTTGTTGTGACTTGCTGAGCAGCGGGGCTGCTGGAAGGTAGTGGGGGCGCTAAGGCATAGACTACGGGACGCCCTTGGGCGTGAACAGCAAGAAGCGACAAAAGATTTACAAAAGTTACGAGGACGTCGGGTTTTGGGATCTAGCCCAGAGCAACCTGTCCGATGCAACCATCCCTTGCACGAGACACACTGACAAGAGTATGACCGTCCTACAAGATTCTTTTCCGGCAGACGCAGCAGAACCATTTCTCAGGACCGGGGTCAGGAGACGGACACGGATTGGGTTCGATACCTTCCCGGAGCAAGAGAATATGGAGCAGTCCCGCTGCTGGGAGAATGATAATTTGTGGGAGGGACGCAACAAATTAAATGGGGTTACACTGAGATGACAGTCGTTGGTCGGGAAAAATCCCGAGTCGCAATAAGCAATATCTGAAATAATACATGTATTGTGGCTTAATTTTGAGCAAATAAATTCGAATTTAATAAAATTGAATTTTGGTTTTATTTGAGCAATTGAAATCATAGTTGGGGGTAGTGCACAAAATTTGGATTGCATGGCATTTTCATTAGCATTACACTATCGGCTGAATTCTGTAATTCAGTCTCATCTCAAGTCTCTAAATTTGAGATTTTCCTTTAGAGACAATTTTTGTGACTTGAGATGATTTCGGTATTCAGTAAACGAAAGTCACAAAAACAATTCACCATATCAACGAAATTCACCAAAATGACAATTTACTCATACATTGAACAAATAATATAGCATCGCATTTTGTCAACGTAATGTTCGGTGGTGTTGTGGCTGAGCTCGCTAAGACGCCGTTCACAACTTTTATAGAAAAACTCAAAGTGTGTAGGTTCGAATCTCAGCGGCGCCACATAGAGTTCGATGTTTTCTTAAGTATTTTCTGTTTTTTAATTTTTTCTATGTTTATTTTAATTTGAGGAATAAAAAAAAATATATTTAAAGCGTTTTTCGCAAATAATTTTCATACTTTTTCTGAAATTTTCACGTTTGTGATCTGCCCCGGGCCAGCTCACAAATTAGTGATTGCTTTTGTGAGGCTGGAGACACGAGACACCTTACAGAATGGCAAATTGTCTCAAAAGTGATTTTCACCCCAAATTGTCTCTAACAGTGACTAGAGACGGCTTACTGAATTCAGCTATATATTGGAAAAATTGTATATTGTAATTGCGCATTATCTTTTTCCAGGTTAGTAATTGTGCTGCCTTTCTCTACTACGACTAAAAAAATTATTCCCCCTGAAACATTCTCGGAACGCTCATTAGGAATCCGATATGAGTCCTAAATATTTCATTTCAAATTTTTAGATAAGAATATAATAGAAAAATAGTATTTAAAACTAGCATCTATAGTAAATAAATAAATAAATAAATTATTACTCTTTGAGAATAACACAGTGGGAAGGCTCGTTTGCATTTACTACACCTTTTCCAGTTTATAATGAGAAATATAAGTTTATATTGAGAAACCGCAAATCGATAATGAAAAACCCAACTTTATAATGAGAAAATAAAAATTGGTAATGCGAAGCGTATCTTATTGAGAAAATATAAATTGATAGTGAGAAATGTTACTTCATATTGAGAATACATACATAAATTGATAATGAGAAATATGAATTGATAATGAGAAAAGATAATAATGAGAAATATAAAATTTTAAGAATGAAAAGTTGCAATTAAGCTGATCTGGAGTCGGTGAGCCAATGCTACAACATTTCGGGGAAACGGCATAAAGACAATTAAAATATAGCGTTGTTTAAAGCACTCGGAAGCATTTTAAAAGCGTGAGGTCAAATACGGAAAATACATATATTGTACAGAGTTTTTGGCTGGCGGTGTTACTTGAATGCATAAGATTGCGTTGAACGCATCTATATGACAAACCTCACTGTGTATTCAAGTCTCTACTTGCATATCAACTAAAATGAAACATCTGTTTGGAATATAGGTATCTGCGGTATTGCTCTCGCACATTTCCATCCCGTTAAAACACTTTTTGGTGCATCCACTGCTCTTTCAAGATACTACCATATTTGCTCGCTTATTTAAGTAAGATTTTTTAAATTAGAATCACTACCGTCGATTTCGCCATCCACAACAGACATTTTTAAGCTATGAATGCATTTCAATACAGGTCCACTTAAGTAAAAACAGGTGCAAATAAAACCTTCTTTATTTCTCATTATGAACTTATTTTTTCTCAATATGAAGTACCGTTTCTCTTTATCATTTTATATTTTCTTAATATGAAGTTACATTTCTCATTATCAATTTGTATTTTCTCAATATAAACTTGCATCCTCTCATTATAAACTTGAAAAGGTGTAGTAATTGTAGATGGCGAAAACTCAGGTATACATATTTACGTTAACTGAAATAAGTATAAATAATATTTTTAAAGTTGCTTTTATTAAGATTACTTCGAATAGGTGCTGGAATAGAGTTCCATGTACGAATAGCATTGACAAAGAATATCCTTCGGTCATACTAAACCAGAAAAATGGAAAATGGCCACGGTGGTCCCGCTACTAAAGCCTGGGAAACCAGCTAACATAGGAGAGTCATATCGCCCGATATCTCTCCTATCGCCAGTGGCCAAGACGCTTGAAGCCATTTTGCTCCGCTACTTCAAAGCAAATTTGCAGCTAGCCTGTCATCAGAATGGCTTTAGAAAAGTCCACAGCACCACCACTGCGCTAAATGCCATTATCACCCAAATAAATTGCGTTTTAAATCAAAACCCCCACCATAGAACAGTACTCGTTGCGCTAGACCTATCAAAGGATTTTGATACGGTCAACCATGGCACGTTACTGCAAGAGCTGGAAGGGTCTACCCTTCCCACATGTCTTAAAAGGTGGACCGCAAATTATATGGGTGGTCGGCAGGCATCGGTGCAATTTGGAAACGAAACATATAAACCAAGAAGAATTAAACAAGGGGTGCCACAGGGTGGTGTCCTATCCACACTTTTGTTTAACTTCTACATATCAAAGCTACCTTCGCCACCAGAAGGAATTATTATCGTTTCCTACGTTGATGACTGCACAATAATGGCCACAGGCCCAGGCCCACCGATCGATAAGCTTTGCAACAGAATAAACGGCTTCCTCCCTGATCTCTCCAGTTTTTTCGCCTCGCGAAACCTGGCATTAGCACCGACTAAATCCTACGCGACCTTATTTACAACACGGACCTCCCAAATGTCGACCATTTCGAACATCCACGTCGATGGCACTACGCTACAGACTGTCCTACATCCAAAATCTTGGGTGTGACGCTTGATCAGGATCTACATTTTGGCGAGCATGTAGCCGAAATTGTACCGAAAATCCAGAGCCGTAATAAAATCCTTAAATTTCTTGCTGGCAGTACTTGGGGAAAATATAAAGAAACGCTCATTACCACTTACAAAGCAATTGGCTAGCGTATTGCATGCTACGCGTCCCCGATATGGTCGCCATGCCTAAAGACCACTCACTGAAAGAAGCTACAGGCCTGCCAAAATACTGCCCTCAGAACTGCCACGGGTTGTCTTCTTATGTCCCCAGAACACCATCTACATAATGTGGCGAAAATACTCCCCATCAGGGAGAAAAATGAGATGCTAACCAAACAGTTCCTGCTGAATACCCAGAAGCCTTAAGGCTTAAGGAGTCATCTCCGTAAGCATTATGAGGAAATACGTCACCTGAGAACTCAGCCGTATGAAGCCAAAAAAAACAAGCAGGCCCTCAGCGAACTCCACAAACAGGCGTCGGACCTTTATGCCAGGAATTGCCCGGTGAATCCAGTACTCAAAGAACAGTACCGAAAACTTGAGGAAGAGGAACGTATACTCCCCAGGGAAACGCGAGTCACTCTAGCTCAACTTCGATCTGGATACTGTAACAGGTTAAACTCTTACCTATCCAGAATCAACCCCGAAATACAAAATGTATGTCCCGCTTGCAATGTGTCCCCACATGACACCAACCTTCTCTTTAATTGTAATGCGGAACCAACGCCTCTAACACCCCTCTCATTATGGCCCGCCCTGTTGAAATTGCAAGTTTCCTTGGACTCCCGTTAGAGGACATTGATGACAATTTGTGATTGGTCGCACCTATTGGATGGGGCGAAGCGCTGATACAACATCAACAACAATAGCCGGGCTGAAGTTAAATAGTTATAATTTGGCAGTATTAAATCGTTGATTCGGGCAAATCTGGGGAAAACTAGCTTATCATATAAGTAGCGTGGCTCTTTATAATTAATAAGTCGATAGAGAAGAATACAGTTTCTGGCTTTCAGGTAATTAGAAATTTCACAGCAGTGTTGCCATTTTGGTGCTTTTGGAGCCATGCCTAGCCCTTTTTTTTGCGTTTAGCTCCAAAAATTGTGGTTAAGCTCCTAGCTCCTTTTTTGCCCTTTTTAAAATGTTTGCCCCTTTTTGGCTCCAAATCTATTTCGGCAATACGTATTGTGAAATTTGTAATGTGTTTAATGTGTAAAAGATTAAAGTGCAATAAAAAGAGTAGTGACCTTAATGAGGGAATTCTGAATGAATCTTTATTCAAATATTTCAGCTTATTTATATTAAATTATTCTAAACATATTCTTACATACATATTTACATTTAAGCATACATACTTGCATGCATCTCTAACTTAAGCATACATACTTACATACCTACATACAACTGGATACAAAATATGTACCTACACATCTGTGTTGAGCTGTGACTTCTATGGGAAATGCAATGTTTGCAAATTTGCTAGAATTCAAATTTGTTTGGTTGTGTGTTGTACACACACCTGTATTAAATCGAGTGAATGGCTACGTCAGCAATAATTATCAAATGCATATTTATGTGTTCATGAACATTTAGACTATTTTTGTAGCAGGGTAGCATATTAGACTGATTTAAATATTTGGGATTAAATTGTTGGCTGTTTACACTACATCTACCTTTTTTTTTAGAATGCTAATGCATTTGGAGAATGCATGAGTGTTCTATTTTTATAAATTAATTCTACTTCTGTATTTTATGTTTGTAGGTTGAAAATTTTCTTATTCTACTAATTTAAGTCTATTTTTGTGTATTTTTATTTTCTTATTATTTATGATATTGCTATTCCCTACGTTACTGAGAAATTTTTGCTTATCCTCATTTCCTATTCTAGATGGGATTAAAGTGTCAATATTTTTATTATTAGTATTTTCTTGTTTATAGAGTATTAGAGTAAAATTATTATTTTCATCGATTTCTTCTACCTTATAGGGCCCTTTATATCTACTGTCTAACTTATGACCTGTTTCGTTTTTTACTAACACTACATCTCCTATATTTATTTCCTTATAGTGAATATTTTTATCATAACTAATCTTGTTTTTCTTTAGCCCCTGCTACTAATTTAAAGGCTCTATCCTGTGCTATTTGTAACCTATATTTAATTTCTTTATCGTAAGCCTCATAATTGTATAATGGGCTTACCGTATTTTCTTGTAAAAATTCGTAAGTCTGGGCTTTTTTGCCAAAGATCAATTCGAATGGACAATATTTATGGACTGTAGATGGGGTAGTATTGTAACAATATGCAAAATATTTAAGATATTCGTCCCAGTCATCTTTGTTAATGGATATGTATGAACGCACATATTGATTGAAAGTTCTATGGCTACGTTCAACATTGCCTAAAGTGTGGTGGTGATACGGCGTAGATGTTGTGTGCTCGAAATTGAGAAGTTTACATAGTTCTTCAAACAGGCTATTTTTATATTCAGATCCCATATCCGTTATTATTGATTTCATACTTCCATAAATTAATATGAAATTCTCGAATATGGCTCTGGCTACTGTTTTTGCATGTTTGTTCTGTATAGGAATTGGAACCAAGTATTTAGTCAAATCACATATTAGAGTGACAGCGTATTCGTTTCCATTTAATGATCTTGGTAAAGATCCAATTGTATCTATTTGTACTGTTTCGAACGCCTTTGGTGGTGTTTCAGTCAAAATCATTGGTTCTTTTAAATATTTATAAATTTTATTTTTATTGCAATTAACGCATTTCTTTATATATTTTCTTATATCATTTTCCATATTTTTCCAGTAATATTTTTGTCTTATTTTATTAGTTGTACGATTGATTCCTGGGTGGCCACCATTAACAGGATCATCGTGATATTTTTGAAGAATCTTTTTAATTTTATCATTTTCCGTCACATGCAGAACCTCCGGAGTTAATGCAATAGTTACATTTTTGAGAACTTTGGTACCTATTTCCTTAAATGTGTCTCCTCGAGTATAATTAAACAATTTGTCTCCTAAGGACAACTGTATTTTCATTCTGAGAACTTTGGTACCTATTTCCTTAAATGTGTCTCCTCGAGTATAATTAAACAATTTGTCTCCTAAGGACAACTATATTTTCTTAATTCCAAAATTGCAGACTTTTTCCATAAGCCTGGTAAAGAATTGGCCTAAGTCAATCTTCGCCTCAACAATTTGATTTTCTATATTTATTTCACTAGAAATTTTCTTTCCTTTTTTGAAATATAATTTCGGAGGATCGAAAACGAGCTCGACTAGTCTTTTTACTTCACATTTATTAAGCGCTTCGTATATTATAAGGTTCTCTTTGTGATTTTTATTCTCTTCATTTCTATTACTGTTATTACTGGAATTCTTTTTAGTTTGCGATCTTGTCGTGACTTTCATTATTTTACATGCCTGTACTGACATTTCTTTCAAATCATTGATATCTATTCGTGACAGAGCGTCTGCCACGTAATTTTCTTTTCCGGCTATGTACTCCACCCCAAAGTCATACTCTTCCAAATCTAACCTGATTCTAGTTAATTTAGATGAAGGGTTTTTCATTGAGAATAAATACGTTAAAGGTCGATGATCCGTTTTCACTGTGAATTTTATGCCACAAACATATGGTCAAAATATATAATTGCCGAATGTATGGCCGCTAATCCTTTTTCGATCGTGGCTTTGTTTATTTCGCCTTTTGTAAATGATCTTGAGGCATAGGCAATGGGAAATTGTTTTCCTTCATATTCTTGGCTTAGCACAGCACCGCAAGCATAACCACTTGCGTCGGTTGTAATAAAGAACTCTTTATCAAAATTGGGATATTGTAGGATATTTGGACTAACTAATGCATTTTTCAGGTAATTAAAAGATTTCTCGCAGTCGTCTGTCCAATTGAAAATTAAATTTTTCTTACCAAGTCTTGTTAGAATCCTGGCGTATTCCGCGAAATTTGGTATGAATCTTCTATAATAATTACAAAATGCGAAAAATCTTTTTGCTTCATCGGCATTTGTGGGAGTTGGGTAATTTTGAACAATTTTAAATTTGCTTGGGTCTGGTAAAATTCCAATCCACCGTGGTGTGATGGTAGCGTGCTCCGCCTATCACACCGTATTCCCTGGGTTCAACTCCCGGGCAAAGCAACATCAACATTTTAGAAATAAGATTTTTCAATTAGAAGAAAATTTTTCTAAGCGGGGTCGCCCCTCGGCAGTGTTTGGCAAGCACTCCGGGTGTATTTCTGCCATGAAAAGCTCTCAGTGAAAACTCATCTGCTTTGCAGATGCCGTTCGGAGTCGGCATAAAACATGTAGGTCCCGTCCGGCCAATTTGTAGGGAAAATCAAAAGGAGCACGACGCAAATTGGAAGAGAAGCTCGGCCTTAGATCTCTTCGGAGGTTATCGCGCCTTACATTTATTTATTTTATGGTAAAATTCCAGTACTTGTGCATTTATGCCCTGGAAAAATCGCGAGTACTCCATGCATGCATGTATGGAGTACTCGCTATGGATCAAGCGGGTGCTCCAAAATTAACCACAATTCATACAAAAAATATGGTCCAATTAACATTGCGATGTCCTAGGACCGGACCATATACTCCAGCTCCGCATTACATCAGAGTAATCCATGGAGTACCCACAGTCCAATAAACATCGTGTAGTGATTACAATCGTTAAAAACGAGCAATGATCGGCTTACAACAGGTTCGTGTAGAAACATGAGTTGGTTCATCGCTGCATTACAGTGGAGTAGAATGGTAAGTACTCCAGTGGACCACATGGTCCAACGATTTTTGCAGGGTGTCCAAGATAAGTGACTTCTTTGCTGAAAAATAGACATTTGTCCGGATGTAATTTTAAATTATATTTTCTGCATGTGGAAAATACAACCCGTAAATTTTTAATCATATGTTTTTCAGAGCATCCTAATACGACTAAATCGTCCATGTAAGAGAATGCTTGTGATGGTTTTAGACCTGCGAATGCCAATGTCATCATCCTCTGGAATGAGTTTGGCGCTACTTTGAGGCCATAAATTAATCTCTTGGAACGATAAGTACCGTTGTCCGCTGTAAAGGATGTGATATCTCTTGATTCTGGGCTGAGTTCTATTTGGTGAAATCCTGACATTAAATCAAGGCAGGAGAAATATTTCGCTCTTCCCAATTGATCTAGAATATCATCTGTTCTAGGCAAAGGGAATTTATCAGCTGTTAGTTTTTTTATTTATTTGTCTGAAATCAACAACTAATCTCCACCTTTTTTCTTGTTTTCCCGGAAGAGATTTTATTGGTACCAATAAAATAGGGCTGTTGTACTCTGAGGTTGATGGTTCAACAATATCATCTTGAATTAGCTTATTTACTTGTTTATTTATTTCATTCTTATGTGCTTGGGGTAGTCTATAATTTTTAATATACACAGGAGTGTTATCCTTCAGATGCAACTTTTGTTTGTAAAAGTTGTTGGTCGTAATTGGTTCTGTTTCTAATGAGAATATATCAACGAATTCTGAGCATAATGTGTTGAGTGATTTACTAGCGAATGGTGGGAAATTTTTATTCAATCTTTCTAACTTTTCTTTATTATTAGCTTTACAGTGAGGTGTATTTTCAATTATTACATAATCCTCTAAACTTTCTGTTTTGATGTCATAATCTTGAATGATTGCATGTTTATCTGTTGTATTTATTATTCTTATTAAAGCTTGATTTGAGTTTACTATCGTGTTGGCTACAAAAATGCCATTAGTCAATTCTTGATGAGGTACTAATAGTTCCTTATTGTGACTATTGATTCGAACCTGTCTAATTCTTCGGCTCTTGCGGGTATTGTAATGCTATTAATTGTTGGTTTATTTGTCATTTGTATAACTATATCTTCTGGGTAGCCATATGTTCGTAGTATTAGGTTGTCCCAATTTTTATTATAATCTAAAATGCAATTATATTTTTTAATGAAGTCGAGTCCCAAAATTCCATCACACGGGATTGGGAAATTGTCTTCTACTATGTGAAATTTATGTCTTATTAAAAGACTATCATCTGTTTACTGTTCCAAGTGTGCTTGTTATGCCTAGGCCAATACCTTTTAAATCTGTGATATGTGAGTTATTTATTGTGACATTACTGTCAATTTGACCGTTCTTTATTATTCACCCTTATTGTCATTGGCGTCGTCGTCACTGAACGACGACGACTCACGACGACGTTTTAAATTCGGTATTGCCGTTGTCGTTTTTGATAACTATTGAAGACTATCGACACATGTTTGGTATTGGCTAAGCAAATTTGCTGTCGTCGTCGCCCTCACACGACGCCATTTGTGTCGACACTGTTTTTACTGACGACAGAAGGAAAATTTGTATGTAAAACATTTCTTTTTTAATTAATTAAATATACATACATGTAATATGCATTGCTTTTTTAGATATTCAAAATGAAAATAACGAGTGCGCAATAATTCGAGGTTTTTGTAGCTGGGCTAGAAAGAATCGAAGTTATTTCTGATTTTTTTTTTCTATTGAGTCTAAGCTCCTCTTTATTATTTTCGTCACTAGAGCTCATAATAAAACATTTTTGTAAAATCTTGAAAAGAAATATTTCAACAAATCTCAAATTGCGAAAAAGATACAGAAATAGTAAAAAAAATCGAACAGCTGATCCAGAATTGACAGAGATGGTATATTTTCCTTTCGTTTTATCGATAAATTGTCGTCGTCGTCTCAACAAGCGTAGCCAATACCCATTTGGTGTCGAAGTGACGACGACGTCGATACGATGTGACGTCGACTGAAATACGACGACGATGTCGACGACGACAATGACAATAAGGGTGATTGAGATATCCGCTCCTGTATCTATCAGGAACGTCGAAGTTGACTTATTTAGGGTAGTATTGGAAGATATGTAGGCTGTTTAGATGCAAGTTGAATGTGCATATTTTATTACCGTTAGAATTTACTGTTGGAGTAGAGTTTGCTGTTTTTCCTGTTGGTTTATATTACGGAGATTGCTTGTGTTACTCTGATTGGATGATCTTGACTGACCTCCAAAATTACGTCTTTGGATATTATTATTTTGTCTATTACTATTGTTGTTATTATATCTGTTAGTGTTACCGTAATATCTTCGGTTTTGGTTACTTCGATAATTATTATTTTGATAGCTTCTTCGGAAGTTACCTCGGTAATTACCTAGTGAGCGCGTCAGGCGTAACACTGTATTTGGGTTACCCGTGACTTCAGTACAGCTATTCGTAAATTTTGAAATAGCCTCGTTCATAGATGTGAACGTTCCTGCTTGCATTATCAGTTTAACTCTTTCGTTAGCCGAGTTTTTACACATGGCCTTTACAGCTGATTGTGTGGCATATTTGGTTGCCAAATCAGGTGCAAGACCGTCTGATATGTAAGCACCTTCCAACGATTTTGTTAATTTTTCGATTTCGGCAGTGTACTGGTTAGCTGTTTTACTGCGCTGTTGGACGTTTAGGAGTTTTGCCGTCAAAACTTCTACAGATTCACCTTTAATTGCTGAACTCAACTTTTGCCTTATTGCTAGTATTGAATTTTCAGTGCTCAAAAGGTTTCTAGCTGTTCCCTTGAGCTTAGCTTTTATCATGGAGACTGCTATGGTCTCGTGAGTATCCTTACGTTCTAGGATATCTAGTGCGTCTAAGAAGCTATGTAAGTTCTCATGTTTACCATCAAACTCAGGTAGAATTGACGAAGCCGTTTTTAAGAATTCTACTGTGGTTTGAGCCATTTTGTCTTTTCTTGTTTGGTAGTTTGGCGTCTCTGTTAAAATTTCCTTTTGTTCCTGTTTTTCTTCTTCTTTTTGTTCTACTTTTGGTTCTTCTTCTAAATCGGATGCTGACTCCAGAAGGAATGTGCTATAGTCTATTTCTATTTCCTTCTTGAAACTCGTTGGTACTATGAATTCTATATCATATCTTGCCAGTGAGGACACCAATTTGTCTCTAATGCTGGAAAAAATTTGATATGCTTGGTCTTTTTGATTGCCGTCGAGTTTACCATTTAACTGTTGAATTATTTTTCCTATTTCTTATTTACTGTTTCTGCCTTAACTTTTGTATTTTTATTAATACATTTGTAAGATTTTTCTCCTATCGTTTTTTATTCTATGAGTAGTTTAACGATATCTTCCCATTTGCCCATTAGGGATGGCAGTTAAAATTTAGTTAAACCTTATCTAAACCATCTGCGCGGCTATCATATCGCTTTTTTAGGAATTTATTATGGGTTGAGTAGAGTTTCAGAAACAAACTGATGCAACTGACTACGCAGATGATTAGAAGTATGATCTTAATATTATCTAGTGCCTCAGTATGTTCTACTACTTGGACTGAGTTTACAACGTTTGCCGTTGGTTTTTTTCTTTTATTAAAATTTTTTTTTTTCAATATTGTAACGAATTTATTTGCAAATCCTCTTATTTGCCCTTTTGCTAGGATCGTATCGCTAAACTGTTGAATAAATAACTCCAATATTGAATAACGGAAAAATGGCCTTTATTAAAATACTTCAAAATAACACTCAAACTGTGCAACGAATAGCTTAATAACCAAACTCATATCTTAAAGGAAACTGACTTTCAAAATAATAGTGCTATTGCTCGCTAGATATCGTCTTACTCGTAACTGCTTGACAATTCAAATCAAACTGAATTACTTCTTACTCGCCTGCATCGCTTTTATAGTTTACGCTGCATACTTCTAGGCTCTTCGATTTCCAGAAGTTACTAGTTGTTTCGGCTACAAAATCGCCAGCCACAACTACGTGCACAAATTATTGCTCTCTCTTGTGACAACTCAGATAAGGTATATGCATGTGTTTGTAGTTTACAGTCTCCCGCACACACATAAGCGTATAAGTAAATTCATCGGTGTGTGACATCTCATCTCTCGCTGCCTTGTATGTAAATGTTGCTCGTCGGAATGTGTACATATGTGTAGACGCAATTATTGATTCGTTTATGTAGATACATAATGATTGAATTATTGATGTGCATTCACGTCACTGCTTAGATCAGCTTAGAGCTGGCAGCACTCCTTAGTTTTGCTAATATTCGTAACAATATTTTAATCTGTTCTTCCCATAAATTTTACTTCCAATCTATATATCTCTTCAGCTGCTGTTGCGTGTGGGTTCCTAACATTCCATATTGTTGGTTCCCCAGGCATCTCAATAAGTTTCCAGTGACTTTTCATCCAAATTAGAGTTTTTTCCACATTACAATCTTAATTTCATTTGTAAGGTCCTCAAGTGGGCCTTTTACATAACTTTTAATTTTTCTTGACCTTTCCATAATTTTAAAACCAATAGTTTTGCAAAATTGTATTTTATCTTTTTTTTTCAACACTCTAATGTTTCCATTGCTGAATTCGGTTCTTTATTTTTATAATTATTTTTCCTTAATCCCTCAGCTCAATAATTAGTAAAAAGTTTTTACAGCAGAAATTAAAATTTTTGCTTGCCGTTAGGTTGCCCGAATATTTTCCTGCCAAACAATAATTTTTAAATTGTTAAAACTAATCTAATATACGTATTATACTTAAGTTGCCAGTTCCGAACGCTTCACGACCTCGGTATCATCCTTGCGCCATGCTGATCTGTATCCCTCCAATGTATCTTTTTTTGTTTTTGTCTTCTAATTGCAGCAATTCCAATGTATCTTTTTGTTTTTTCCTTGGGTCTTCTAATTGCCGTAATTCCAATGTGTCTTTTTTGTTTTTTCCTTTACAAGGCTTAGGCTGAAATCAGCCAGTAAAATCCTTGCCATCTATGAAATTAGGCTGAAAATTCAGCCAGTAGAATCATAGGCAGGATCGCCATGTAAAAGATTAAAATGCAATAAAAAGAGTTGTGACTTTAATGAGTTAATTCTGAATGAATCTTTATTCAAATATTTCAGCTTATTTATATTAAATTATTCTAAACATATTCTTACATATATATTTACCTTTAAGCATACATACTTGCATGCATATCTACTTTAAGCATACATACTTACATACCTAAATACAACTCGATACAAAATATGTACCTACACATCTGTGTTCAGCTGTGACTTCTATGGGAAAGGCAATGTTTGCAAATTTGCTAGAATTCAAATTTGTTTGGTTGTGTGTTGTACACACACCTGTATTAAATCGTGTGAATGGCTATGTCAGCAATAATTATCAAATTCATATTTATGTGTTGATGAACATTTAGACTATTTTTGTAGCAGGGTAGCATATTAGACTGATTTAAATATTTGGGATTAAATTGATGGTTGTTTACACTACAAATGTCTGTCGAAAATTTATTTTATTTGTTTGGTTATGTATGATGTTGCAACTCGGTACTCAACTGATAAAAAAAACTTTAATCGATAATCTGTGTCATGAGGCTCTACATTTGCTTTTCCAGCCTGTGCAACAGCATAGTGACACCTTCTAAGGGTGTCGACCCTTTAACTTCAGATTATAATAAATTTTTGTCTTCCGTACCTTATTTTCATTATATTTTTGAAGAATATATACGAATTAATAAAAAAAGATAATAATATAGACGAATTTATTGAAAGAAAGATACGTAATATATGTCGCGACTTCATAATTAAATTAATTGAGCAAATAAGGCAACGCTTGCCGCAAAATATAGAAACGCTTAGCAAAATAGATTTCTTTTCAGTTGAAAACACATTGAGAATTATGAAACCTAATTTGTTTTCATATTTCACAAATGAAAAAAACGGGTATAGCACTGATGAAATAACTAGGTTAGAAATGCAGTGGAAGAATATCTATCTCCAAAATTGGAAAATGTGACTTCAACTTTAAGTTTTTGATTTAAGGTTAAAGAGTTTGAGAACGCGTTAAATGAAAACCCTTTCCAAGAGCTTGTAGATTTTGTGCTCACATTTCTTTTGCTGCCAATAAGTAATTTTGAAGTTGAAAGAACGTTTTCAAACATGGGTTTAATTAAAAGCAAACACAGAAACAAAATGATTTTGGTTATGTTGAATTCGCTTCTGACAATAAGAAGTGGTGTTAAGCGGCTGAATAAATGTTGTCATGACTTTGAAATAAACAACGATCTCTTTAAATTAATGAACACAAAAAATTTAGCAATAATAATAGTTCATATCAATAGGCGGCCACCGTGGTGTGATGGTAGCGTGCTCCGCCTATCACACCGTATGCCCTGGGTTCAACTCCCGGGCAAAGCAACATCAAAATTTTAGAAATAAGATTTTTCAATTAGAAGAAAATTTTTCTAAGCGGGGTCGCCCTCGGCAGTGTCTGGCAAGCGCTCCGATTGTATTTCTGCCATGAAAAGCTCTCAGTGAAAACTCATCTGCCTTGCAGATGCCGTTCGGAGTCGGCATAAAACATGTAGGTCCCGTCCGGCCAATTTGTAGGGAAAAATCAAGAGGAGCACGACGCAAATTGGAAGAGAAGCTCGGCCTTAGATCTCTTCGGAGGTTATCGCGCCTTACATTTATTTATTTATTAATAGTTCATCTTCTGAGGACGAAATCATAGATTTTGAAGTCTAAGGCCCTTCATATATATCTCGTCGCAACACAAACTTAAATATCGCACGATACCTTACCGCCAAATGGCAAAACAAAAGTTAAAAAATAAAACGTATTTTTGTTGTCAAAAAATATAAAATGAACTACAACAAGTAAGGAAGGCTAAGTTCGGGTGTAACCGAATATTACATACTCAGTTGAGAGCTATGGAGACAAAATAAGGAAAATCACCATGTAGGAAAATGAACCTAGGGTAACCCTGGAATGTGGTTGTATGACATGTGTATCAAATGAAAGGCATTAAAGAGTATTTTATGAGGGAGTGGGCCATAGCTCCATAGGTGGACGCCATTTAGGGATATCGCCATAAAGGTGGATCAGGGTTAACTCTAGAATTTGTTTGTACGATATGGGTATCAAATGAAAGGTGGTAATGAGTATTTTAAAAGGGAATGGGCTTTAGTTCTATAGGTGAACGCCTTTTCGAGAAATCGCCATAAAGGTGGACCAGGGGTGACTCTAGAATATGTGTGTACGATATAGATATCAAACGAAAGGTGCTAATGAGTATTTTCAAAGGGAGTGGTCCTTAGTTCCATAGGTGGACGCCGTTTCGAGATATCGCCATAAAGGTGGACCAGGGGTGACTCTAGAATGTTTGTACGATATGGGTATCAAAAGAAAGGTGTTACTGAGCATTTTAAAAGGGAGTGGGCATTAGGTCTATAGGTGGACGCCTTTTCGAAATATCGCCATTAGGGTGGGCCAGGGGTGACTCTAGAATGTGTTTGTACGATATGGGTATCATCAAATGAAAGATGGTAATGAGTATTTTAAAAGGGAGTGGTGGAAGGTGGAAGCCTTTTCGAGATATCGCCATAAAGGTGGACCAAGGGTGACTCTAGAATGTTTGTACGAAATGGGTATCAAACGAAAGGTGTTACTGAGCATTTTAAGAGGGAGTGGACATTAGGTCTATAGGTGGACGCCTTTTCGAGATATCGCCATTAGGGTGGCCCAGGGGTGAGTCTAGAATGTTTGTACGATATGGGTATCAAACGAAAGGTGTTACTGAGCATTTTAAGAGGGAGTGGGCATTAGGTCTATACGTGGACACCTTTTCGAGATATCGCCATTAGGGTGGGCACGGGTCACTCTAGAATGTGTTTGTACGATATGGGTATCAAATGAAAGGTGGTAATGAGTATTTTAAAAGGGAGTAATCCTTAGTTCTACAGGTGGACGCCTTTTCGAGATATCGCCATAAAGGTGGACCAAAGGTGACTCTAGAATGTTTGTACGATATGGGTATCAAACGAAAAGTGTTACTGAGCATTTTAAGAGGGAGTGGGCATTAGGTCTATAGGTGGACACCTTTTCGAGATATCGCCATTAGGGTGGGCCAGGGGTGACTCTAGAATGTTTGTACGATATGGGTATCAAACGAAAGGCGTTACTGAGCATTTTAGGAGGGAGTGGGTATTAGGTCTATAGGTGGACGCCTTTTCGAGACATCGCGAAATAGGGTTGGCCAGGGGTGACTCTAGAATGTTTGTACGATATGGGTATCAAACGAAAGGTGTTACTGAGCATTTTAAGAGGGAGTGGGCATTAGGTCTTTAGGTGGACGCCTTTTTGAGATATCGCCATTAGGGTGGGCCAGGGGTGACTCTAGAATGTTTGTACGATATGCGTATCAAACGAAATGTGTTACTGAGCATTTTAAGAGGGAGTGGGCATTAGGTCTATAGGTGGACACCTTTTCGAGATATCGCCATTAGGGTGGGCCAGGGGTGACTCTAGAATGTTTGTACGATATGGGTATCAAACGAAAGGCGTTACTGAGCATTTTAGGAGGGAGTGGGCATTAGGTCTATAGGTGGACGCCTTTTCGAGACATCGCTATTAGGGTGGGCCAGGGGTGACTCTAGAATGTTTGTACGATATGGGTATCAAACGAAAGGTGTTACTGAGCATTTTAAGAGGGAGTGGGCATTAGGTCTTTAGGTGGACGCCTTTTCGAGATATCGCCATTAGGGTGGGCCAGGGGTGATTGTAGAATGTGTTTCTACGATATGGATATCAAATTAAAGGTATTAATGAGGGTTTTAAAAGCGAGTGGCCCTTAGATGTATATGTGAAGGCGTTTTCGCGATATCGACCAAAATGTGAACCAGGTGATCCAGAAAATCATCTGTCGGGTACTGCTAATTTATTTATATAAGCAATACCACTAACAGTATTCCTGCCAAGATTCCAAACGCTGTTGATTTCGCCTTGTAGAACTTTTTCATTTTCTTCTACTTAATATGGTAGGTTGTCACACCCATTTTACAAAGTTTTTTCCAAATTTATTTTTGCGTCAATAAACCAATCCAATTACCATGTTTCATCCCTTTTTTCGTATTTGGTATAGGATTATGGCATTTTTTCATTTTTTGTAATTTTCGATATCGATAAAGTCGGCGTGGTTATGGTCGGATTTCGGCCACTTTTTATACCAAGATAAAGTCAGTTCAGATAATTACGTGGGCTAAGTTTAGTAAAGATATATTGGTTTTTGCTCAAGTTATTGTGTTAACGGCCGAGCGGAAGGACAGACGGTGGACTGTGTATAAAAACTGGGCGTGGCTTCCACCGATTTCGCCCATTTTCACAGAGAACAGTTACCGTCATAGAATCTATGCCCCTACCAAATTTGAGGAGGATTGGTAAATTTTTGTTCGACTTATGGCATTAAAAGTATTCTAGACAAACTAAATGAAAATGGGCGGAGCCACGCCCATTTTGAAATTTTCTTTTATTTTTGTATTTTGTTGCATCATATCATTACTAGAGTTGAATTTTGACTTAATTTACTTATATACAGTAACGATATTAAATTTTTTGTTAAAATTTGAATTTAAAAAAAATTTTTTGTAAAAAGTGGGCGTGGTCTTCATCCAATTTTGCTAATTTTTATTTAGCACATATATAGTAATAGTAGTAACGTTCCTGCCAAATTTCATTATGATATCTTCAACGACTGCCAAATTATAGCTTGCAAAACTTTTAAATTACCTTCTTGTAAAAGTGGGCGGTGCCACGCCCATTGTCCAAAATCTTACTAGTTTTCTATTCTGCGTCATAACGTCAACCCATCTACCAAGTTTCATTGCTTTAACCGCCTTTGGCAATGAATTATCGCATTTTTTCGGTTTTTCGAAATTTTCGATATCGAAATAGTGGGTGTGGTTATAGTCCGAATTCGTTCATTTTAAATAGCGATCTGAGATGAGTGCCCAGGAATCTACACACCAAATTTCATCAAGATACCTCAAAATTTACTCAAGTTATCGTGTTAACGGACAGACGGACGGACGGACATGGCTCAATCAAATTTTTTTTCGATACTGATGATTTTGATATATGGAAGTCTATATCTATCTCGATTCCTTTATACCTGTACAACCAACCGTTATCCAATCAAAGTTAATATACTCTGTGAGCTCTGCTCAACTGAGTATAAACATACATATGTATACTTTTAGCTCTTTTTGAAACGGGTTTTGCCTTTCTTGAAGAAATTTAGCTCTTTCTAGCCCTTTTTTTCTGGATTCTAGCCCTAAAGAATTTTTTTTCCTGGCAACACTGTTTCACAGCCCAAACGAGATCTCCAACCATATATATGGTCAAACTTACTTAATCCGAACACATAACGGGTGACATGGTTGAATGCTACATCAATTTTGTGTGATACTGGGAACTCAACTTGCTGTACACTAGCTCAGAGTAGCAAATTATCGGCATAATTAATTGTATGGCAAGCTTCCTCCTAACGTTAGCGAGAGTTAAGGTTGCAGACATTCTCAGGTTCCTCAGATCGTTATACACCTTACTAACAACAGAGTTCACATGGTCGTTGCAGGTCAAAGTTGTATTGATAATGAAGCCAAGATTGGGTACTTTGGGTACTAGTTTTAGGCTTTTGTCGGTAATGTACACAAGTGGTTTATTTTGAAAATCTATTCGTTTTTTAGCTATAGGAAGCACGTACGATTTATCACTATGATTCATTTTTCATCGCTCATTCAGAAATCATTCAGATTATGAACATATGTATGTAGATGGCATTTAGCAATTCCAATGGTGAAAGACCTTTATCAACATTTGCTTCGTAGTTTCATTCATGTCTTCAAATTGCCACAAAAAGGAAAACGTCTCGCTCAAATTTCTCATAGCTGCAAATCGTTCAGTAATGCCAGTGATTACCGAATCAACGATCGCCAGGAATGTATTGTTTTAAAAATCAGACTCTAAATCATCCGTAATCATCTCATTTAAATTATCTTCAGAACGTCTTTTGGGTTTTCTCTTTCGAATGTCCGGAATCTTTGGCGAGATGTTCCATTGAATAGCAACTGTTTTGCATTAGTTTAAAATGGTTTCCCATTGGTTCCTGACACCACATAAATTGAGACTGTGGGTTGCACAAGGCGAGTAATCAGCATTCGAGTTTTTGTCGAGAATGTGGCGTAGCGCTTGGTTGTATGCTCCTTTCATATTGGCGCCGTTAGCGTACCCTTGTGCACGACAATCTTTTAATGGGATTTCATGTTTACCTAGAGTATTGCAAATTAGATCAGCGATTTTCTGACCAGTGTTTTGGTTACAATTCACGAAAGTCAAAAACCGTTCTTGAATTGTAAAATTTGTTGCTTTCGAATTGAAATGGAGTTAGCGCAAAATTAGCGTAGTCAACGTGACTAGCATCAGGCATAGCATCAACGATAATAGCAAAATTATTGGCTTTCGTGCCTTGATCTTATATAGTTTCCCTCACGTGCTTTGCACAAATTATAATAATCTACAAATTATAATAATCTATCAACTAGAGTTGGATTTTTTAGTTCAATTAAAAGATTAGTTCACGTCTAGTTCGTTCAGTCAACTGAACTAGGTCTTTAGTTCCTTAGTTCGTTCACCTCATTGAACTATAGTTCAATCAATTTAAATAGTTTAATAGTTCAATTTGAAAGTGAAATCAAATGGAAGATAAAGAGAAGGACTCCTACGACAATTTATAGAAGACATACGAACTCTGTCCCGAAGCAATATTAAAATCATGCTTGGTGACTTCAACGCCAGATCGGAAAACCAAGCCTGCATGAGGTAACATACCCCAATGGGAAGAGGCTGATTTATTTCACCTCGATACCGAAAATGGCTGTTTGTTATACCAACCCATAAAGCAACCTATCTGTCTCCTGATCGAGAAACGCGAATCCAAATTAACCATGTTGTGATTGATGCCAGGAACAGCTCTAGCGTTCTAGATTGGCGCACTCTTTGAGGTCCAAATATCGACTCGGGAAACCATCTTGTGGCAGCCAAGATACGCACAGCAAAGCTAAGGAAGTTTGCTGTCGAAAAGCAGCCCGCACAACAGGCTGCTGAGAAATTCTCCACTCGAATCTAACAACTACTCACTGAAAACAATATCCAACCTAACGACGTGACCGATAAGTAGGAGCATATTTCACCGCCGCTGAGGATACCTTAAGGTACCGCCAAGCTCGTAAAAATAACTAGTACGATGAGGAATGCCCGACACCCCAATCGATGACGATGGAATATATGCTCCACTACCCGGCTATGGCGAAGTTCCAATTTCGATATCCCTGTTGAAGAATAACATAGCGCGGGAAAGGACTGTTCACCCGCCGAGCTGCTCAAGCATGGAGGTGAAGAGTAGGTAAAAAGCACGCATCAATAAAAAACAGAAGATTATATGAATTGTATTAACCTTCATACGGTCTTCGGGTCAAATTTGACCCATTTTGGGAAGAAAATTGTTTTTTCTCGAAAAGTTTGCTATTAATATGTCTGATATTTTATGACTTTTATTCATTTTAGAAACTTAAAAGATAGTAATGATTTCGGGCTCATACATTAACGACTTTTCGAGCCACAGATGTTTTTACAAATAAGGTGTTCGGGGCAAATTTGACCCTTTTGTTGCTTTTATTAAAAAAATTGAAAATTAAAATAAATGTTGTCAAAAAAACTATCTTTATCAATTAATTGGAGCTAGAAATAATAAGCAATATTTTACAAAACATTTCAGTGTGATAAATAACTTTTATACCATGCTTTTACAACGGGGGTCAAATTTGGCCCGAAGACCTTTAATGTCGATCTTTTTGAAGACCGTATGAAGGGTAAAAGATTTTAATCTCAAATAATCATAAAAATTTCAAATAATAAATTTCAAAAAATAAATTTCAAATAATAATTATTTGGAGTCTCTGAAATATAACATAAACATTAATTCATTAAATAAACTTAAAAGCCATAATATTTAAAATAGAGTATTCCACTTCGGTAAAATGTTAATGGTGTAAACAGAAGCGTATAACATCACGGCATGTGAGATCATATTAAGAATTGTAGGAACTTTAGTTTAAATTATAAGAGAAAAAAGCATGCAGCTATGTATATTGAATTGATCACATATTACTGTGCAAGAAAATCAAACTGGATACTTTCTTTGTAGTCAAGAGCGTTCTTCGCTCATTTACTATCTGACCGGATGCAGAAAAAATGCGCTCAAACGGAACGGAGGTAGCAACAACGCAAAAAATTTTCGCAACATACCCGTAAAGTTTAGGATATAAAATCTTGTGTTGATCCCACCACTTTAAGGGATGCTTTGTGCGGTCTAAAAAGTTTTCTTCCATATATCTTTCAATTTCCGATTTCGTAGTCTCTGTTCTTACTAATATAAGGCCTTGTATTGTATTATCGTATTCATCCCAGATACATTGGTTTTTGTCTTCTTCAATTGCACCGTCGTCTTCAATAACAATCCGTTCCGCGAGAATATCTTCATTTAAAATTTTTCGGGACAGCTCATTTTTAGTGTACTCAAATGCATTTTCATTTTGAAAACCTTGTTGTTTGAAGCGGGGGTCTAGAAAAGTGCATTCCGCATATAATTCATTATACTCTAATCGGTCAAAACGAATTTGCATTCCCTGTTTTAAACACTTGTGTAAATCCATAACTTTTCTGTTTTCTGGCGAAAATTTTGACAGAAAATTATTGATTAAATTTCTGCATACTATAACTTTTGATAAAGTCACACACTTCTCTGCACTAATTTCTATAGTTATTTCATAAAAGGGTTTTTAAAGTGGTAAAACCCCTTCTATAACCTCCCAGCTTGATTGATCAACAATCAATTTTGGGCGCATAATAGCTACTACAGCAGTTATAGCATCTTTTAATTTAATGAAATGCTCCAACATCTCGTATGTCGAATTCCACCTGGTAACAACATTTTGCTTTAATTTTAAATTTGGCAAATTCAGTTGTTCTTCCATTTGTTCAAGTTTTCGAAGTGCAGGTGTGCTTCGTCTGAAAACCTCCACTATCGATTTTACTTTATCTATTACATCAGATATTTCTGGGGTCGCTTTTTGCACGACCAAGTTTAAACAGTGGGCAAAGCATCCAACCGACCGCCACCCTCCCTGGGTTATGGCACCCACAATATTTGGTTGTCGCTTACTACTGCAGAGATTTTATTAGCTATACCCCACTCACATACAACATCTTTTAAAAAATTATACAGATTCTCACTGGTGTGCCTATCGTTGAAATCTTTGCAGCACAGCAAACTAGAACTCATTGCATTGTCACTATTGACATAATGAGCTGTTACAGCGACATAATGAGCATTGTTGCACGAGGTCCAAGCATCTGTTGTAAGGCACACAGCTTCCACAGCTTGGATAGATTCCTTCATATTAATACGTAGCTCCTCACATGTTTCAGGTATTAACTTTTTTGAAAGCTTCTGTCTTGTCTGTAATTTATAACCAGGGCATTGGGAAACCATTTCAATTAGTTTACGGAAATCTGGCTCGTCTACAATTCGTAGTGCATGGTGTCCTTTAGCTATCATCTTTAGCAGCTGTCTATCAATTTCGTCCGATTTTTTTTTATTTGGCGGCTTTTTGGCATATGCAGTCATTTTTGGCTGCTTAAAAGGAGACTTTTCCGCTCTCACTTGCTGACCACCTTTATCAGGTTCAGACATTAGATCCACCATCGCAATGTCTTCTTCATCTTCGTTTTCCAACGCAGTGAAGGGATGTTTGCTTTTCATATGCCGCCTTAAATTTCCAAGGGACCCACCAGAAATACTTATTGCAGCTCCGCAATACTTGCATTTAACTTTTTTTGCACCATCGCTTTGTTTAAAGTGGCCCCATATCGAACTTCGCTTCGACATCAGAAAATAATCACCCCTATTCTGCATTTCGATTACGGTCCCGTTCTACGCTCCGCTTCAATCGAAGTTTGGTATTCTGCATTACGACGGAATCGTAAAGATAAGAGGAAGAGCAAATGATTTTTCGAAATCAGCTGTTGGTACGGAATGTGTGAACATTGGAACAAAATCAATTAAAGAAAATTTGTAAAAAACACTGAAAAACGTTTATATTTTATTATCCACGCCATTTTGTACAAAAAAAAGCAATAGAATATATTGCCGCAGTGTTATATTTTTTTGAGTCAAGTTCTTTCATAATTGTAAGTGTGTTTTTGTCGTTCTTTTGGCCAATTCCCTGCCGTGGCCACCAAGTTTTGTTAAAACGGATTCCTGCACGAATATCGTTGACATTTTCTGAATTTTAAGGATGCTAATTTCATTGCACTGGCCTAAAATACTTTATAAAGGTTTATTTATTCTTTCCGCACGGATTGTTTACGTTTTCGCTTCACCTTCCTCTACGCCGGCAGCTTGCTTTGGCATATAACTGGACCCAACGAACAGACACAAATTATAGCTGTCTATTATAATGGAATCAATAGCCGCGGCATTATTTATGGAGTTGGAAAGCAACGCATACGAAAATTGCCAGGCAAGAATGGAAAGGCAAATATTGCGAAATTTGTGTAATCCATTTGAGATGAGTGACGAATTGTAAGAAATTGAACTTAAAAGTGGTATAGTTTAATGACTTATTTTCTTATTTAGGTTCAAAAATAACTTTCGACTTAACAAGTATGTGTTAGATACTTTTGCGGGGCAAATACGTCCAAGGACTTCGACATCGACATGTTGTTTTTGACCTGGAAACATATAAAAAACAATCATCATCAAGCCTTCTACGTTTCTCAACAAGTTTTACTTATATTTTTGTCAAAATTCTGTTATAAATTAATAAAAAAAATAAAAAGAAAATATTTTTCCGCCAACTAATTTGCAACTTAGAAAAACGGAACTACGATCGAAATGCAGAATACAAAAAATCGAACGATTCGAAGTTGGATCGAAAGAGATTGGAACACAGAATACCAAAATTGCCAAATCGAAAAAATTCCAATCCAAGTCGAAATGCAGAATAGGACTGAATAATCTTTATTTAATACACACATTCATATATAAAAAGCATCACTTAGCTACTTACTATTGCATGTATAAATTACTAATTATATGATTTTGCCGAATTGCCGGGAAATGCAATCAGCTGTTTCGGTATACATATGACAACGAAGTGAGTTGCCATACGTTCTAAAACAACTTAAATACATTTTTGCCTGCAAAATTGCCACATAAAAGTTTATTTCGCTTTACTGAACGAACTACCGAACTAGTTCAATTAAAAGAACTAGTTCGTTAGTTCTTTAGTTCGAAAACGACCCAAGCCTACTATCAACTCGTTCTGAATGTCTGGGGAAAGATAGTGAACATGTAAACGTTTGTGCTGCCGTTGTGAAATCCTAACTTTCTCCAAATGATCTCTAAGTATCGGATCATAATGGCTTAT
Organism: Eurosta solidaginis; assembly: GCF_040869045.1. NCBI lineage: Eukaryota > Metazoa > Arthropoda > Insecta > Diptera > Tephritidae > Eurosta > Eurosta solidaginis. The sequence continues at coordinate 169,604,700 of NC_090323.1, forward strand.
GAGATCTTAGATACCCAAAAAATGTCCATTGTTTCGTTCACCAAGATATAAGTTAACACCTGCTAAGCAGATTTATGGGAAACAGGGCCCGAATCGCCACATACGTGACCGTATAACTCGTCACGTAAAAACTTGTTTTTTGGATTATGACATACGTGATCGTACGATCCGTCACGTAAAATGTCACTTTTTGGGATTACTACATACGTGAACGTACTTTGTGGATCGTAAATCGGTATCGCGACAACCGTGAACGAGAGACAATTGCACTCGATCGTTCGTATTGTTATTCGATTACAAACCGGCAACCGAAAGCGAGTACAAATATATAAATATACAAAAATTTAATACAAATATAAGAGAAAATGTAAGTTATTTCTCAAAATATGTGTTTATATTATTGTTGAACTATATTTATTATTTAAGGACGAATTTTAACAAGCTAAACCCAAACCAAAAGGAGTGCATGGCGTAATTTATGGCAGAACACCCGAACTTGGCGAAAAACAAATTTCCCAATTCCGCACAAGGTAGAGCAACGTCCAACAGACTGTGGGAGGAGCTTTCCAAGCGTTTAAATGCTGACGGGCCACCAGTAAAAGACGCCAAAATGTGGAGGAAGGTATATATATATATATATAAAGTGCAACCAAGATACTTACAAATGTTTGCTCGTAGGTTTTCGCAGATCAAAAATATCAGGCGAAGAAGAAGCTTTCCCACAACAAATTGTCCAAAAGACAAACTGGAGGAGGTCCTTATAATGAAATTCCCATCAGTGCAACTGAGGAATTGATTATAGAGGCAGCCGGACTTGAGGTCGCAGTGGACGGGAATAGTACCGTTCGCACTTTTGGCAATTCACCCGCTCGTAGAAGCAGCACCGAAAATAGTGATAGTGAGAGCAACAGTGATAGTGGAACAAGCAGCCCATCAGCCAGCGCTTTGCCTGGTCCATCTAGGTCGGTTACTACCCTTACACCGCGTGTAACCTCTCGGTGCAATACTCCACGGCGAGTAAGTAAGAGTGCCGAAAACTTGTCCCTGCTCCAACAAAATTTGAGTAGAGTGTCTGATTTTCAGCGCGATTTGGCGGAGAAGATTGACCGATTGGTGCAGGTGCAGGAGAGGTTGTTGCAAGTGCATGAAAGGATGCTGACCATTAAGGAGGAGAAGCATAAACTGCATCAAGAATCACATGCACTTGATTTACAAATCAAAAATTTAGAATTAGAGTCGCTAGCAATAAGTGTAAATAGAAAAAGAAGAAATTAAAATTTTATGTTAGCTTTAACAAGTTTGTATCTGAATTTTTTTTAATTTTTTGATTTTAAGCAATTAAACGAATAGTCATTTCATTTATTTTATTCCTAATTTTAACATACATACTTAGCACTTAGTAAAAACAAAGTTTGTACCTGAATTTTTTTAATTTTTGTGATTTTAGCAATTAAGCGAATAGTGATTTCATTTATCTCTAATTTTAACATACATACTTAGCACTTAGTTGAAACAATTAAATGAATTCATTTGCTTTTACAAATCGTTTTTTCTTAATTTTTACGTAGAATTAATTAGAGAGTGTTTTATTTGGTCTCTTATTGTTTGACCAATTGTGGTAAGATGGTTGGCTTCGCCTGGGTCAACATCGCTGATTTGGTCTGATTCATATCTTCGTACGTTGTAATCAATTTTGAACTGTATGCAGATATTATGTAAAGCTGCACACACATTGGCAAATCGTGCCACTTTTGTAGGATGGTATCTACCCCTATTGCCATACCCTAATATTCTCCAACGTCCTTTAAAAATACCAATGGTACGTTCGATGATACATCTTGCTTTTGAGTGTACATCATTAAATGCGGATTCACTGGAGCCATCGGCGGGGTTTTGGTAAGGCGTTATGCACCACGGCTCTAGTGGATAGCCAGAATCACCTGTTGAAATGAAAATTTTCATTACAATAGTAATATTAACCAAAAAGCAAACACTGTCGTACCTAAAAGTCACGCATTGCTCCGCCTATTAATTTCAAACCTCTCTTGCAATACTCGTCGTTGATCTGAATGCCTCCAAACGAAGGAATCATGAGCCGCACCACCGTACTGACAGTTGATTGCCAAAATTGTATAGGTGTGATCGCACCTCTGCCAAAATATTTATATAGTTAGTACAAAGAATAAAGAAAATGAGCAACAACTCACTAACATTGCGTTGATACTATGGTATCCTTTCCTATTAAAGTACATATGCTCATCCACAGATGGTCTTTGCAAGCCGATGTGTGTGCCATCAATGCAACCGATGACTGTAAAAGTAGATATTCAATTAAAAAACTTATTTAATAAATGTAATTGAACGTTTGCCTACCTCCAGGTATTTTGTATTTATCCATAAGTACTCATCTTCCACCATACAGGAATAGACTTCTTCTAATTAATTTGCCATCTCTAGAGAATCGTAGAGTATTACTTGGCGTTATGTTCATTCACAAGCTCATCATTGGTGTGATTGACTCCCCTGACCTAATCAGTCAACTAAATTTTGCGGTTCCTGCTAGGGCGTCCAGGCATTTTGTGCCTTTTCATTTACCTCTATGCCGGCAAAATTTTGCTAGAAACAGTCCCCTGCGCCATTGGTGCTCGCGGTACAATGATTTGTATAACTGCATTGGCTTTGAATGTTCGTTTGCTGCTTTACATACTGCTATACTCTTATGTTTAGCCTGATATTTTAATTTTATTTTTTCTTATACAATGCGATGTCAAATGTTTATAACATACAAATTTTCTATGTACCTTTTTTGAATTTTTTAATTTTAAGAATGGCTCTGTATTTTACATATATATCTGTCTATTACAATAATTAGTCGACCGCTTTGTGTTTGCGTCGACTTTAAATAAATAAATAAATAAATAAATAAATAAACCATTGCTTGCATTCCGAAGTTTCGTTTAAATGAAATTGTATATTTTGTGGACACAACTTGTTCTCCATTTCGAGAATAACGTGGGATGTTATCTTTGACACAGTGCTCTGGCACATTCCAACCAAATAATCACTGCCGACACAATGCTGATACCCGCCACTTCCTAGAAGAGAAAGTGTGGCAGCTAGTTGTAGAACTGGAGGCACCGCTTTTGCATCCGACTGCTTCAAATTTAAGGCATGAAGTACAAACTGGAAAGCCTCTTTAGATAATCTAAATCGTTTCAAGAATCTGCAGAACACACATTTTTGTATACTTGTAAAACTTTATTTGCCACATACTTACGCAGTTTGTGGTAAAGCTAAAGGATCACTTTTATCTCTAAGTAGCCTCCGTGCTACTGTTTCATCTTCCTCACTATCGCTTGAACTTATATAGAAAAGTAAGTGCACATCCATTTTGAAATTTCGTTTGTTTATTAAAATTTTTAAATATTTTGACATTTTCACATCTATTGTGACATAAAAATAAAATCCACAGTGATGTGGACCTTAAAATCTATTGTGAACTAAGAATGAATTACGATACGATAGCTTTCGTATGTGGTAATGCCAATCGACCCATACGTCGGACGTATCACGTAATTGTCTTTCGTATAGTTTTCGATCCGTGATCGTATGTGGCGATTCGGACCTAGTATCTTCCCAAATGAATGCCGAATATGAAACCTACTAATGCATTTAATGTGAACATTCCGTTCACACCAAAAACGCTGACGCTATGTCTGTGAAGGTGCGCGTGACAATATTGAAGTAAAGTAGTAAACAACAACAATACTTTGAAATGAATGATAAACAACAGCAAATGCGACAAATGCAACATCAATATCAACTGTGACCGCTGCTGCCTTCGCCACCGCTTTAGATAAAATAGTTTGATTCTGATATTTACGTTCAGTCTTTTTTCAGGCCCTTATCGACATTATATTCGGTTATTAAAAATAAAGCAAACATAACAAACCCTTTTTCGTTTTTATTTAAATTGCAGAGCGAAAGTAATTGGCGCCCAAGTGTGGGGCCGCGCGTGTTTTAACTAAATCCTATTTATTGGACGAACAGCGTGGTCGTGATTTCGGACTCACCAAGGAAGAATTGAACCAGAGAAGATCCAAAGCAGCAGCAAGAGGAGTCAAGCTACAACAAAAATGATAGTAAGGAAGTAGATTTAAGAAAGTGAATTAAAAATGAAAATTACGTTAAAGCATACTAATTTAATTGATTAAATTGTGGTTTGAAAATTTATAAAAAAGTAAGCTGTAAGCCAGTGAATTCAATCAAAAATAAATTAAAGCATAGTAGGCTCAAGTTAATTACGTGTTGAAAATCAAGAAAGCAAAAGGCTGTAAGCCAGCGATTCTAAAAAGTTTGTGAATTAAATTATAAATTAATATAAAAGAAAATGGATGAAGCGCAACTTCGTTCAGTCATTAGTGCCGCTATAAGAGTAGCCACTGACCAAACAAAACGTGACTTTCAGAAAACTATAGACGAAATGACTCAAAGACTCGCAAGGATGGAAACACACACTACAGTAGAAGAATATCAGGAAATAACATTTAGCCATGATATTGAGTGTCACTTATCACTGGACGTGGTGAAATCTTTGCCAGAGTTTTCTGGTGACCAGACACGTTATGAGTAATGGCGGCAGGCAGCTCATGCTGCCTACAAATTTTGTTAATCATTTGCTGGTAGTTGTAAACACTACCAAGCCGTGGCGATTATTCGTAACAAGGTTACAGGACGCGCAGATTCTGTGCTCTCCTCGTTCGACACCGTCTTTAATTTTAAAGCCATTATAGCAAGACCTGATTTTTCCTATGCTGCACAGTGTTTCGTGTAGAACAAGCTAGCTGGACAAAAACAAAGTTCTTATTCCAAGAAAACTGTAAAGAGAAATGAAAGAAAACAAACAAAATACCGGGATTTTTGCTTTTTTTTTGATATTTTTGCTCATATATATTGAGTAATTGAAGTAAGAAGGCAGGAGTGGCCGTAAAATGCTTTGATTAATTTGCAAGATTCTTGTTGAATAATAAGCTTCATATTTCTTTTAAGTGAACACTTTTATATAATTTTTTGATGGATTCTAAGCTCGAAGGTAAGCAAAATTTTTTAATAGTAATTCTTTCGCAATTAGAGTATTTTCAATATATTTAACATTCTGTTATTAAGAAGAAAAGTTTTTTTTTCTCCATATTTTTAAATTTAGGGACAAAAAAGTTACATATATCCGCGCACATCCGGGCTAAATTTTACATATGTTATAGTCGCAAGTATTCTCTAATAGTAGAAACAAGAAACCATTGCGAATTCTTTGCACATCTATTTTTAATTTTTTTTTTGCAGATTTAGTTATCTCTACATATAAAATAGGATGTATGTACGTACCAGCTCCGACGAGACAAACGGCAAAACCAATTCCCAGGTACAGGAAACAAACACGTCGCCATAAAACGCACAAAAATAAACGCGCAAGGTCAACAAGAGCGCACCAAAAACAAAAAGGCGAAGATCACTGACTTCAACCTGCCACAACCTACCGCACCAGTCACCAAGGCATAAAAACAGGTACATACAAAGCAATCCTAATGCAGGTATAACCTCACAGGAACGCTACACAAAACAACCCCATTTGGTAGCATCTACGCCAATACCTGAATGTAATATAAATACTGCACAACTTGGATTGATAGTAGATAAACCAAAACCAGGTTTCAGCAATAGCAATGACGGCAACACTGCTCGTAGGTTTTTCGAAAATTCTGAGGCTAGTGCTGAGATTACGGGATTGTTACGCTTATCAAAAGATTCGACACTCTCGTTGGCGCATTAGCATCTGGGAACAATATAAATATCCAAAGATTTGAAAAATCAGACTAAAAAACTATACATAGATCTCTATCCATGGTTTAATATGCCTGTTACAGTTCATAAAATCGTAGTGCATAGTACTGATATTATAAAATCAGCAATTTTACCTATTGGTCAACTTTCTGAGGAAGCACAGGAAGCCCGTAACAAAGGTTTGAGACGATTCAGGGATGATAACACACAAAAGCAGTCGATTGAAACCACGAATAGAGATCTTATGAATATGTTGCTTATAATAACGGATCCTTTAGTTAACAGTTTTAGGGAGATACCTAAGAAAAAATTTAAAAGTCTGACTTCAGAAGTCTTAAATTTACTGTCCCCCGATAATGTTGAGGAGTCAATAAATACCCCAGTTGTTTCAAGTTTTCACAGTAGTGTTGCTGATGCTCATGACTATTCCACAAGTGACTCGTCGAATGAAAGTGATGATAGCGAATAATAACATAATTATAAAAGATAACCTACCCTATAACTTTTTGTTGGATCAGGTTTTTTTTAATTTAAATCTATAGTCTTTTCTACTTTGTATGATATTTTACTTTTAAGTTTTTGTAATAAGTAATTTTCACATAATTAATTTAATTATTTACATTGTTATTATTATTATTGTAATTTACTTTTACATTCCTGACTGGTACTATAAAATAATTGTGTAAAAATTGTAGTGTCAGGATAAATACTCAAATAAATACAAAATATGTATGTACATATGTACAGTCACTCACATAAATAAGTAGACACCCCTTCTTGGACAATTCTTACAATTTTCGCTTTCGCAAATTTATTTTAACTAATTTCCCATAAGAAAATTTGTCACGATCTATAACAAAAACTAAATTATATTTAAAAAATGTTTGAAAAATTCGACGAATTTTCATAAAAAATTTTAATTTTTTTTCCGAATTTTTTAGAGTATTGAGATTTGTAGTCCATTCAATTTAAGTACAAAAAGTAATATTCTTTAGTCCTTTAAATTTTTTTGGATCTATGTCACTTATTCACATGAGTTACTGTATATGAAATAAGCAAATGTATGCATATGAAGTAAAATTTTGGAAAAAAATAAAAAAAAGAACATATGGCTGAAAAAAATGAAGTAGTTGTAGTAAATGACTGCATGTGAAACGGAAAATCTCATAAAATAATTTTGTCCAGCTAGCTTGTTCTACACGAAATACTGTGTGCTGATAAGAAACCTATCCATGTTATAGAACAGGAAATGTCCACCCTCCGCCAGGGAGGCCTGACAATTAATGACTTTTGTGACAAGGTCGAAAAGAAAACTGACGGCCATAAACTAATAAAACTCGTATGACCTATGGAAGCGAACGACAGGTTATTGAATCATTTATGACCAAATATCGTCAAGACGCTCTTAGGGTATTTATATCTGGACTTAATAGGCCATTATGTGACATCTTATTTTCATCTAGACCGAAGGACATGCCATCAGCTCTTGCTCTTGCGCAGGAATTGGAATCTAACCAAGCTAGATCATTGTTCGCCTCAAGGTTTGCCGATAGCAGAACCTCAGACAATCGTTTGGCAAAACGAACTAATATTAGGTCCTTTCCCATTGCCAATAGCCCTCATTTCAAAAGAGTAACAAGTAATTAAGTTCAACCAAATGTCACTCCAGTGGAGGTTGATCCCAGTCTTTGTAATTCAGGTATCCTACTCAGCAAACGCCTTCCTCTTCTCGTAATCGCCCAAATTACCCTTCAGGCAGGACTCCATTTGGAAATCCAGTTTCAACCGGTGGCACTGCCGCGAATGCAAAAAGACCAATTTAATTACAATAAAATGCAGCGAATCAATGCCCTTAACAAATATGACGAGGAAGCCTACGCAGATTCCGATGCCTACGATGAGAAAGATGAGGAAATTGATAATAATGACAATGCAATAGCAGAAGTACCAAGCGACGAAATAAATTTTGTTAGAGTAGCGTCCCTGCTACCATTTGTTAGCAGGAATTTCAAAGGTAAACCAGTAAAATTTCTAATCGACACCGGCGCTTCTAAAAACTGTGTAAAGAACTGTGGATGGCAAGGTGTAAAATCAGTAGAGTCAACATACCTGGTGAAATCCATTCATGGTACCAATCGCGTTACGTAAAAATGCACTATCAATATTTTTGACACGAATTTTGAATTTTTTCTTTTACCAACTCTTTAAACATTCGACGGTATAATAGGTTATGACCTTTTGCGTAAAATCAATGCTAAGCTTGAACTCAATAACTTAATTCTTTCATACAAAACTGGTTCAGAAAATTTGCAACATCTCCACTCTAAAGACGTTAACAACATTGTACTGACCGCATTAATCGAAGAACTTAAAGTTAAGCATGCTGCGGCCTTTTCTAACCCAGAGGAGTCCCTTTCTTACAACACGAATATTGTAGCAACAATTAGAACCACAGACAACGAGGCAGTTTATTCAAAATCATATCCTTATCCGATGGCGCCATGAGAATTTGTAAATAGCGAAATCCACAACCTCTTACGCGACGGAATAATCAAACCTTCCAGGTCCCCTTATAATAGTCCTATATGGGTAGTTCCTAAGAAAGGATTGACCAAATCTGGTGAAAAGAAAATGCGAATGGTGGTGGACTTCAAGAAGCTCAATGAAAGGACCATCAATGATAGATACCCTATACCTGACACCTCCATCATACTAGCGAACCTAGGTAAATCCTCCACAACGATAGACCTTAAATTGGGTTTCCACCAGATAATACTGGCTGAGCGGGATAGAGAGAAGACCACATTTTCCGTAAACAATGGAAAATACGAGTGCTGTAGATTGCCGTTTCGGCTGAAAAATGCCCCGAGTATTTTCCAACGTGCCATCGACGACATGCTGAGGGAGGAGATAGGAAAAATATGCCACGTCTACATCGATGATATAATCGTGTTTTCCAAAGATTACGAGAGTCACTTCAGCGATGTCAGCCGTGTCGTTCAGAAGCTATATTTGGCTAATATGAGAGTTTCTTTAGAAAAGACCCAATTTTTTCAAACAGAGGTCGAATTCCTCAGATTTGTAGTCTCACAAAGTGGTATCAAAACGTCAAAGGGCAAATCTCAGGATATTGTTAATTATAAGGTCCCGAGAACACTTCGAGCATTGCGCTCTTTCCTCGAGCTATCAGGTTAATACCGAAGTTTCATAAAAGACTATGCGTCAATAGCTAAACCCCTCACCAAGTACTTACGTGGCGAAAATGGAACAGTAAGCACTACCGCTTCAAGGAAAATTAATCTTGAATTCGACAAAGAAGCCCACAATGTCTTTAGGAAAATTAAACATATTCTGTCATCCGAGGATGTGCTTCTCCTTTACCTCGATTTTCAAAAACGCTTCGACTTAACTACAGATGCATTCTCTCATGCTTTGGGAGCAGTTCTTTCTCAAGGAGGTCGGCCTATTATTATGATTTCACGTACACTGACCAAAACTGAGGAGAATTATGCTACTAACGAGCGAGAATTACTCGCCATTGTTTGGGCATTACAAAAGCTCAGAAATTACCTTTACGGTGTCAAAAACCTTAACATATTTACGGATCACCAACCTTTGACCTTCTCAATTTCGGATAAGAATCCGAACACAAAACTAAAGCGATGGAGATCTTTTGTGGGGGAGTTCTCCCCTAAGTTTCACTATAAACCCGGAAAGGAAAATGTTGTCGCTGACGCGTTGTCGAGACAGCATATTAATGCTCTTACCACTGACCGATCTGATGAAACTGTTCATAGTGAGGAATCCTCAACAATGACGATTAAAAAAGTTAAAAATCCTATCAATGTTTTCGGGAACCAAATAATTCTTGAAAATGGGGACAATGAATCCATAACTAAGCTTGAAAGAATACCCACCCTAATAAAGAATTGCCTAAACCCTAATAGTCAACGCATTGCTGTGTGAACTTTCTGTGCTGGGGAAAATTCAGAACCAAATACTTTTGAGCTTTCCAGCGGTCAAATTCGTTTACACGAATCTTCAAGTAACCGACATAATTAACAAGGACGACCAGCTAGAGATTTTGCAGGCTGAACATAACAGAGCTCACCGCTCACTGAAGGAAAATATTAATCAGGTTCTTGGAGACTACTACTTTCCTAATATTTCAAAAACCTCGAGGGATATCATTTCTTCATGCAAAACATGCAAAGAAGTTAAATATCAACGCCACCCACCTAACCCTGGAATAGGCGAAACTCCCATTCCAAGTAGGCCCGGCGAAATTTTGCACATGGATATTTATTCAACCGACAAAATTTTTTTTTTAAATTGCATTGATAAATTTTTCAAATTCGCTGTGGCCCAGTCAATTCCGACAAGATCGATAGTATATTTAAAAGAAACCTATAAACAAAATTATGAACTTCTTCAAGGACACAAAATATCTTATCTGTGACAACGAAAAATCTTTGAACTCAAGTACGATAAAAGCCCTATTGCAAGACCACTTCAATGTTTCCATTTACACAACTCCACCTCACCACAGTACTACAAATGGACAGGTGGAACGATTCCACAGCACCCTTACAGAAATAGGCCGCTGCATTAAGTTGACCCAGGGCTTAAACGACGCAAATGACCTTATTTTCCTCTCCGCTTACAACTACAAAATAACTATTCATCCAGTAACAAAACAAAGACCAACTGACATCAGTCATCGCAATGTGCAGGCATTTCTTGACGAGGTAAGAGATAGGTTGGTTAAGAAACAGCATAACGATCTAAAGAATCGGAACCAGAATTGCCTGACTAAGTCTTACCATCCAGGTGACAAAGTGCTTGTCAAAACCAACAAGAGGATAGGCAATAAGTTTACTAAGCTGTACTTGGAAGGAACAGTTACTAAAGATTTAGGCACAACAGTTCTGATCGACGGCAGAAGGGTTCACAAAGCAAATCTTAGATGACCCTTTTCTCCTTTTTTTTAGCGCCCGTTGGTGATCTGTCTGATTGTGGCGGTCATTGGTACAGAAGGTAAAATATTAAACTACACGAGCGCTGCGTACATTGAGGTTGTGACTGGAGAAGTTGCAATCATTTCTAAGTATGATTACCTCATTCATCAACAAAATTTGACTTATTACGAAGCTGTTTCAAAAGACAAACAAAACCTACTAAATTACTTTCCACAGTCACACATAAAGAAATTATTACAACTAGACGCAGACCAAATTATGCGGTTGCTGGATTCACTAAGAATTCATCATCGCCATGCCAGAAGCATCAACTTCCTGGGAACTGCATTGAAATATATTGCAGGTACCCCGGACATTGACGATTTCAACCAGGTATCTACTCGGGAGGAAGCCTTAATCGAATCGAATAACAGACAGATCTTCATTCATACCGAAACACAGCTAAGGATAAATCAATTGACCGACACCGTTAACAGGTTACTTAATGCTACAAAGAAACACGAAATTAATACTGAACATCTTCTTTAAGTCGCCTCATCCAGAAATAGATACATCATAGATGAGCTTGAGACAATTATTTATTCAGTGGCTTTAGGCAAACTACAAATGATAAATCCTATTTTGTTAAATAATAAAGAAACCAATAAGCTTATTGCCAAAGAGCATTCTAATAACATTACTGTAAGCGATCTGTTAACGGCTTCAGCACTTAAAATTTTGCAAAATAAAGAAAATATGTATTTTGTTATCAGGTATCCTATTATAAGTCAAATATGCATCAAACTTGTAATCAGGCCAGTTATTCATAATAAGAAAACAATAATGTTAAAAGCAAGCATAGTGGCGGAGTGTAGTAGCGAGTATAATCAACTTAATGACTGTAAAGAAACAACATCAAAAGCTATCTGTCGAATTACAAACACAAGGAACACATGCTTACTGAATATGTTGAGCCGTCAGCCAGCTGCATGCAAGTCGATACCAGCTGACCATATTGCTGCTCTGGAAGAAATTGACGATGGATTGGTGGTCATCAACGATCAAACGGTTGAAGTACGCGAAGACAGTTTCCCACAAGTTAAAATTAAAGGTACCTTCCTTGTATCCTTCAAAAATATCGCCGGCATTTACAACGTCAACTACACAAACTGGAAGAGAACCGTTCGCTCCTATCCGAGAGCTGCACCAGCTCAAAGACTGAATATGACCGAGCTTGTTCGCCTATTATCCTTACCTTACCTTCATCGTGGAAACTTGGAGAATCTAGACCAGATTGCATCCCTGCGGGAAATTACACACACACACTCAAAACAATTTTCAATGTCATTATTCCTCCTAATAATCATTACTGTAACTTTTATCGTAATAGTCACAGTTTGGAAATTTTATCAGCGAGGCAAAAATGCAGCAGTAGTAAAAAGAGTTATAAAAGAAGCCGAGGACAGCTCCGTTTTTACGGGGGCAGTAGTTAACACCTGCTAAGCAGATTTATAGGAAACAATATCTTCCCATATGAATTGCCGAATATGAAACCTACTTAATGCATTTAATGTGAACGTTCCGTTCACACCGTAACACCTGCTAAGCAGATTCATGGAAAACAGTATCTTCCCAAATGAATGCCAAATATGAAACCTACTAATACATTTAATGTGAACATTCCGTTCACACCAAAAACGCTAACGCCATGTCTGTGAAGGTGCGCGTGGCAATATTGAAGTAAATTAGTAAACAACAACAATGCTTTGAAATGAATGATAAACAACAGCAAATGCGACAAATGCAACAACAATATCAACTGCGACCGCTGCTGCCTTCGCCACCGCTTTAGATAAAATAGATTGATTCTGATATTTACGTAAAGTCTTTTGCCAAGCTCTAATCGACATTGTATTCGGTGATTAAAAATAAAGCAAACATAACAAACCCTTTTTCGTTTTTAACACGCTTTTATTAGCTTGGCCTGTATGTCACGGAACATTTGAGCTTAATTTTCACCGGTTTCTAGAAGTCTGATTAATTTGAAACTTTGACAACGCATTAATGTGGTGGTGTGGTGACATAAGATCGACGGCCATAAGGTCAATTGGCCTTATTACCACTTTGAATGGCCATAAGTTGGTTGAAACTTTGCACACGTATCAAGGCTCGATGACAATGCATTAATGTGATGGTGCGGTGACATAAGGTCAACGGCCATAAGGTCAATTGGCCTTATTACCACTTTGAATGGCCATAAGTTGGTTGAAACTTTGCACACGTATCAAGGCTCGATGACAATGCATTAATGTGATGGTGTGGTGACATAAGGTCAACGGCCATAAGGTCAATTGACGTTATTACGTTTGATTGAAACTTTGCACACGTATCAAGGCTCGATGAAAATGCATTAATGTGATGGTGCGGTGACATAAGGTCAACGGCCACAAGGTCAATTGGCCTTATTACCAATTTGAATGGCCACAAGTTTGATTGAAACTTTGCACACGTATCAAGGCTCGATGACAATGCATTAATGTGATGGTGTGGTGACATAAGGCCAACGGCCATAAGGTCAATTGAACTTATGACCACCCCAAATGACCACAGATTTGAAACCTTGCACATAATGCGAAAAATGCATTCCTTTATTAATGATAGAAGTGGATGCATGGCACATCTACGAAAGAGCATACTGCAGCCCTTTTTAACACGCTTTTGTTAGCTTGGCCTGTATCTACCTATGTATCCATGTATGTACGTCATGGATTCCGGAGTGGAGCCGAGAGCCCCGGTAATGCAGAGCTCCGAACTCCGTTGCACCTTTTGAAGCATTTTAAGGTAGGTACTTTTAGCTAGTGCAGGTCGTCAGAACAAGGCACCATAAAGAAGAATCGGGCGCACAATGGCTGTTTAAATCCAGTAGGTCACCTTAGGGGAGAATCCCCAGGAGTTGCCGATTGCCTTCTTGCAGGTGAACGGCTCTGCTGCTGCCTTCTTGGATCGCTCCACTATTTGGTCACTCCATAATATCTTCCTATCCAGAATGAATCCCAAATACTTGACTTGATCGCTAAACGCTAAGAACGTACCCCCAATTCTTGGCGGTGTAAGATTTGGTACTTTGTACCTCCTCGTGAAGTGGACAAGCCCAGTTTTATCCGGGTTGACTTCCAAAGCTGTGGCGGGTTGTACTCCTAGAGCAGCTCCAGGATGTAAGCTGTGTCCGTTGGCGTCACTGAAACCCAGGCTCTAGCCCTTAGTCGTGAGGGGATATCACGCGCCTCCACTACCTCGAGGCGCGCGCCCGGATATACCACCCCTATCAGCGTGACGGCAGCCCTGTAGAGGTTTACCGACCTGGCGTCGTCACAGGAACCACCCTGCATCGGTGTACGGTGGAGGTGGACCAGGGTTGTCATTCTTAACCTTAACGGTCACCGTAGCGAGCGCAGCCTCGATCCACTTCTACTGTTGTTTCGGGATCCTGCCATCTTCGCTGCTCTCGTCTATAATGCCAATGATCTGCCGACCCTTGGCAATTTCGGCGAAAGACAGCGTCCAGCCTCCCTGCGTCTAGGCCCTTTTCGGTGCCGTGGGGTTGGATTCATCCATGGACCGCTGGTGTTTCGAGGTTTCATCACTCTCGACTAAAACTTTTAAAATTACTTGAACTAAAAAATTAAAAATAAATAATAGTTTGAAAAAACTAAAAAAACACGCTTTTATAGCAAACCGAACTAAAAAATAGAAAATAATTTTCAATTAAAAAGAGTTTATATAACAGTAGTAGAAAGTCAAACAATCGTTTATAGTTCATCACCTCAAAATAAAATTATAATAAAATTTAAGTTATTAACAGAATAATTTAATTCACAGTAAAGAGCGTGGGGTGCTTGATATTGAATGTTACAATCATTCTATTGGCAACTATCTGAGAGGAAAGATATGAAATGTAGTCAAATGCACCCCACGCTTTTTAATCTGAATTAAATTATTCTGTTAATAAGTTAAATTTGATTATAATTTTATTTTGAGGTGATTAACTATAAATGATTGTTTGACCTTCTACTACTGTTATATAAACTCTTTTTAACTGAAAATTATTTTCTATTTTTTAGTTCGGTTTGCTATAAAAATGTTTTTTTTTTAGCTTTTTTAAATTATTATTTATCATTTAAATTGAAGAGCGAAATTAATTATATACTTTGAAAGGTAGGCCTCTTTCACCCAAAAATAAAATAGTGTCTAAAATTCTATATAAAATTTCTTTCCACTTTTCGGTTTCACTGATTAGCTGTTCATTGATAAGCCTCCTTTTGAATTAGATTTTGTAAAGATCGCCATTGAGTATAACATTTAATGCGATCTTGAATATTTTCGTGTGATGGCAGTTTATCACAAAAAATTTTAGGTCGATTTAAAGTATTTGTGCTTAACAGACGACATGGTAGGCAATAAAAAGCAGTTTGCTGCTGGCACTCCACATCAACCAGTCACGCTCCACTTTCTCTCCATTTGGCAATATTCTGTTTAACAACGAGGTAGGAAATGCGGCGTCATGACGATTACGTGGAAAAATAACAGGGCACTTTTGATAACCTCGACGAATTATTTCGTTGACTTCCTCAGATCGCAAAAACTCATTATCCACGGTGTCGATATCGAAGTTGTTTAAATAATCTGGACTTTAATACAGAGTTGGTGGTATTGTTCGAAGACTTTTTGAAGATGAACCTTCATCAGTGTCACCACGAAAACTTTACGATTTCGGATTCATGTAAACATACATTTTACATACACTGTCCGAAGGCCTAGGCTAAAAATCAATAGTTTAAATTTATGTGGAGTGCAAGCTGCTGGAGGGTGGAACGTGTGTAGAAGTCCACGAAAGTGGGGAAAGCTTCTGACCGCCATTCACCTGGGAATGGCCAGAGCGATTCTTTTGCATGCGGTTCAAGCAGCTCACTACTGCCGGTCGCTTGCGGCCAAGTATCCTCTGGGTAGCCGCTAAACGGATGTTTAGCGGTGAGCTAATGTGAGAAGGCGACAACCTGGCTAGGACACTCTGATATAATCGGTTTAAGGGCTAGCTGGGGCAGATCTCATCGGCAGCGTCTGTACACCTCTAGGTGCGGCTGCAAGCGGGCGTCTGTCTTGGAGCAAGCGGCTCGCTAAATAAACGTGCAAGTAATATTTACACCCCCGCTGAGCGGGTTGTGCGCTGGGCTTGGGACCCGCCACGTAAAACCATACTCCAATGAAATATAACAACAAGCCTCGGATAAATACACTCTCTATTGATGACGAACATGAGAAACGTTTGAAGGACAATGAATTGAGGGCATGCACCTGGAACGTCCGCTCCCTGAATGGGATTGGTGCAGATGTCCGGCTGGTTAATGTCCTCGTCAAAGCAAAATCTGACATCACCGCCATTCAAGAAATGCGTTGGACGAAGCAAGGAAGAAAGAAGATCAAAAATTGTGACATATATTGGAGTGGCCATACGAATAAGCGCAGTTTCGGCGTCGGATTCGTGGTTGGAGAGAGACTTTGTCGCCAAGTGCTGGCGTTCACGCCTGTGGACGAGCGTCTCGCCGCTATCCGAATAAAAGCAAACTTTTTTAATATATCATTCATCTGCGCCCATGCGCCGACAGAGGAGAAAGACGATGAGGTGAAAGACACTTTTTATGAACAATTAGAACGCACATACGAGCGCTGCCCCCGTCATGATATAAAAGTCGTGCTTGGCGACTTTAACGCCAGGGTGGGCAAAGAAGGTGTTTTTGGCCCTACAGTCGGAAACTTCAGCCTACACAATCAAACTTCTCCTAACGGATTGAGGCTGATTGACTTTGCCGGTGCTCGAAACATGGTCATATCCAGCACGAGGTTCATGCATAAAAAGATACATCAAGCTACATGGCTGTCTCCTGATCGAAATACTCGCAATCAGATCGATCACGTTGTGATAGATGGACGGCATGCCTCCAGTGTTTTAGATGTGCGCACGATCCGAGGACTTAACATCGACTCGGACCATTATCTCGTTGCAGCCAAAATACGCACCCGCCTCAACGCGGCTAAAACCAAGGAACAAAAAACACAAGGAAAGCTAGACGTCGAAAAGCTTCAATCACAACAGACTGCCAATGATTTCGCAAACTCGACTCCCACACCTGCTCTCTGAGAGCACAACTCATACTGAATGAATACAGGAACAGTAAGAGCATATCTCCAAAGCACTTCGTACTGCCGCCGAGGAAAAAATTGGTTACCGGCGGCCACGAAAAAACAACTGGTACGATGAAGAATGCCGCGTTGCTACCGAAAGAAAAGACGCTGCCTACAGGGCTACGTTAAAAGCGAGCGCGACAAGAGGAGTGTGTGAACGCTATCGTGAGTTGAAAAGGGAAGCGAGACGCCTTTTCAGGAAGAAAAAAGCAGAAGCAGAAAGGCGTGAGTGCGAGGAGCTTGAGCTTCTAGCCACCAGGAATAACGCCCGAAAATTCTACCAAAAAATACGGCGACAGAAGGAAGGTTTTAAGACCGGGGCAAACTCCTGTAGGAATGAAAACGGTGACCTTGTAACTGATGTCCAGAAAATGCTTAGATTATGGAGGGAATACTTCTCTGCTCTCCTAAATGGAGGCAGCAATTCACCGCGCAGAGATGAAGAACCCGATCCCGCAATCGATGATGATGGAATATATGTCCCCCCGCCCGATTATGACGAAGTTAGAATAGCAATAACCAGATTGAAAAACAACAAGGCCGTGAGCGCTGATGGATTGCCCGCGGAGCTATTCAAGTACGGCGGCGAGGAGTTGGTAAGGCGCATGCAGCAGCTTCTTAGCAAAATATGGGCGGACGAGTGCATGCCCGACAGTTGGAATCTAAGTGTTCTTTGCCCAGTCCACAAGAGGGGGGATACTGCAAAATGCACCAACTATCGTGGAATCAGCCTTCTTAATATCGCATATAAGGTCCTTTCAAGTGTATTGCGCGAAAGATTGATGCCCACCGTGAACCGGCTGATTGAACCTTATCAGTGCGGCTTCAGACCTGGTGAATATACCACCGACCAGATTTTCACAATGCGCCAAATCTTGGAAAAAAACCCGTGAAAAGAGAATCGACACACATCACCTCTTCGTCGACTTTAAAGCCGCCTTCGACAGCACGAAAAAGAGCTGCCTATATGCCGCTATGTCTGAATTTGGTTTCCCCGCAAAACTTATACGGCTGTGCAAAATGACGTTGAGCAACACCATCAGCTCAATCAGAATTGGGAAGGACCTCTCCGAGCCGTTCGAAACTAAACGAGGTTTCAGACAGGGTGACCCCCTATCGTGCGATTTCTTTAATTTGATGCTGGAGAAAATTATACTAGCTGCAAAACTTAACCGCAATGGAACAATATACTATAAAAGCGTGCAATTACTGGCATATGCTCATAACATTGATATCATCGGCCTAAACACCCGCGCTATTAGTTCTGCTTACTCCAAACTAGAAAAAGAAGCGGTAAAGTTGGGTTTGATGGTGAATGAGGACAAAACGAAGTACCTGCTGTCATCCAGCAAAGAGTCAGCGCATACGCGCCTTGGCAACCACACTACTGTTGGCAGCCATAATTTCGAAATAGTAAAAGACTTGGTTTTTTTGGGAACCAGCATCAACACTAGCAACAACATCAGCACTGAAATCCAGCGAAGAATCAATCTTGCCAATAAATTCTACTTTGGACTAGGTAGGCAATTGAAAAGTAAAGTCCTCTCTCGACGAACGAAAATCATACTCTACAAGTCACTTATCGTACCCGTCCTTATATATGGGCAGAAACATGAACCATGACAACAGCAGATGATTTATGGACCTCTACGCATTGGCGATGGCGAGTACCGAAGAAGATTTAATGATGAGATGTACGAGCTATACGCAGACATCAATATACTCCAGCGAATTAAAACGCAGCGGCTGCGCTGGCTAGGCCATGTTATGCGAATGAAAGATGATGCTCCGGCCAAGAAAGTGTTTCTATCGGAACCCGCCTATGGAAGCAGAGGTAGAGGGCGGCCCCCACTCCGTTGGAAGGACCAGGTGCAAAACGATTTAAACTCCCTTGGTGTGACCAATTGGCGCCGGTTGGCGGAGCGAAGGAGCGACTGGCGCGCCTTGTTGGACGGCCATAACCGTTTAGACGGTTCAGCGCCAATTAAGTAAGTAAGTAAGCAAGCTGCTGAATGTTGTGCAGAAGTCATCACATTTTTCGGTATTATGCAGAAATTTTATAATATCTTTAGCGCAAGCCCTCAGAGATGGGAAATTCTCAAGGAAAAAACTAATTGCTCCTTGCACAGCATGTCACAAACACGATGGTCTGTTCGTGTGGATAGTGTGAACCCTTTCGCAACTCACATTCCCCAAATATTGAAAGCTATTGATGAAATCAATCTTTTGAATCTGAGTTCAGAAACAGTAACGGATTTGAAAGGTATTGAAGCATATATGGGGAAATTTGAGTGTAACCTCTTAGCCTCCATTTGGCTCAAAGTGTTGATGGTAATCAACCGTCGAAATCTGGTACTGCAAGCTAGAAATGCCACACTGTACGTGGAAACAGAAAATATACGTCTAGATATTTGGTAAAATGTTCATACATTTATGATAAATTTACTGATGATTATAAATTTTAATTATTCAATATAGAAAGTTCAAAGAGTGACTTTACTTCCTTTTTTTTCGCTGCAAAATTTTTATAATAATATCAAAATTTAACTGTCTTGCCAAAACGGATTCAACACAAAGCGTGGCAAGTCCTGAAACTCACTCTTAAGATGAACACAATCTACGAAAGTTTTTGATTCTTGCAAGGACACTGAAAGAATGTTCTGCACTAGCCACAGTGACAGGTATAGCGCAAAATATACGTAAAGTAACACAAATGTTGGGGAAAATTGTATACAGATTTTGAACATAGATGGCATTTAGCAATTCCAATGGTGACAAGCCTTTATCAAAATTTGCTTCGTAAATGTGTTTCAAGTGAATTATTTCGCATTCTAAGCTTTGAGAAGCGTCCGAATTGTATTTTTCGACAAATTTTACCGCGCTCGCCCGAACCGTAGTTTCATCCATGTCTTCAAATTGCCACAAAGAGGAAAACGTCTCGTTCAAATTTCTCATAGCTGCAAACCGTTCAGTAATGCCAGTGATTGTCGAATCAACGATCACCAAAAATGTATTGTTTTTAAAGATTCTAGATCATCCAAAACGTTTTTTGGGCTTTCTCTGTCGAATGTCCTGAAACTTTGGCGAGATGTTCAATTGAATAGCAACTGTTCTGCATCCCTTTAAAATTGTTTCCCATTGGTTCCTGATCAACTTCAAATCAGCGAATAAGGCATCAAGATGTCGGACTTCAACATCTATGGTGGCGTCTCTAGCTTGGAGGACCACATTTCTTTCATTAATGGTAGTCAGTATTTTGAACCAAATTGAGGACAGCAAGATACATTCGAACTTGTTGATGTACTTGAGAATGCCGGTAACATCTCTGTATGCTTGCGCAGTCAAATTTGGATTTTTGGCTGAAAGACTATGAGGAGAGCTCGGTGCATTTTTTTGAGGATGTTTCATCGTTGTGGAGTGCTGTTGACTGCCATTAAAACATTTTTGTACAACTCCGAAGAAAGTAATTGCAGCCGTACAACATTCTGCAGCATCAACACCACATAAATTGAGACTGTGGGTTGCACAAGTCGAGTAATCAGAATTCAAGTTTTTGTCGAAAATGCGACGTAGTGCTCCGTTGTAAGCTCCCTTCATATTGGCGCCGTTATCGTACCCTTGTTCACGACAATCCTTTAATCTGATTTCATGTTTACCTAGAGTATGGCAAATTAAATCAGCGATTTCCTGACCAGTTTTTTGGTTACAATCCACGTAAGCCAAAACCCGTTCTTGAATTGTAAAATTTGTTGCTTTTGAATTGAAATGGAGGTAGCGCAAAATGAACGTAGTCTGTTCAACGTGACCAACAGCAGGCGTAGCATCAACGATATTAGCAAAATTCTTAGCTTTCTTACCTTGATCTAATATAGTTTCCCTCACGTTCTTTGCACAAATTTCTATAAACTCGTTCTGAATGTCTGGGGAAAGATAGTGAACATGTAAACGTTTGTGCTGCTGTTGTGAAATCCTAACTTTCTCCAAATGATTTCTAAGTATCGGATCATAATGGCTTATGAGATCTTAAATTCGTTCACCAAGATATATACCTTCGCCTTGAAAGCTACCCCTCTTTCACCCAAAAATAAAATAGTGTCCAAAATTCTAAATAAAATTTCTTTCCACTTTTGAGTTTCAGTGATTAGCTGTTGATTGATAAGTGTATCAATTCTAGCCTCCTTTTGTTTTAGATTATATGTACATGTGCATGTGTTGCTTTCGTTATCTTGTGCTTGCCTTGTCGTTGTTGCTCGTTTGCTGGTGGCTGGAGAAAAATATGTGCGATACTTGATAATATTTGGCACAAAATCTTTCGTCTATATAAGTATAGAAGACCCGGCAGACGTTGTCCTGCCCTAAATTTGGCTTATCTGCATACATTTTAATATGCTTTTTCCGTCTGACTGTGCCCTTCGCCCCTCTTCACTTTTTTCTAATCCTTTTATTCACTCCTCCCTCCGTCTTTTTCGCTTCATCTATCTCCATCTTCGTCTCATTCTATCTCTTTCTCAATCTCCTTCTTCTCTCTTTTCTCTTCTCTCAATTCCTTCTCATTCTTCTGCATCCCTTATGGCCTGTCCCAGAGGGTGGTATGTATTTTATTCCAGTCCCAGTCCCAGTCCCACTCCGAGTCTCAGTCCCAGTCCCACTCCGAGTCTCAGTCCCAGTCCTAGTCTTAGTCCATTCCGTCTCCGGATAATATATTACTCTGTACCAAAGCACTCATCAACAGCTTTTATTTGATATCTATATAGTATAAACACTGTCTAGGCATTCACTGGCCCACGTTTTGGCCTATATCTCGAGACCCTGTACCTGTAGTAACCACCGCGTGAGGTTTACGCAACTTGTGTGAAAGTTTGAACAAAATCGACCGACGCATCTCTTCAATCACCGGCGACCAACTAACACACATTCTAGCCTTTCTTTTTATATATATAGATTTTTATTTTTCACACTTCACTATAATATTAAAACGAAACGCAGATTTTCGTTGCTTTTGAAATTCGGCTTAAAAATTGCACATGGAACAACTAACGACTCTCCTATATTAAAAAAAAATCATAGTACCTCTAAATCGCGTGCGCTCTCAGAAACCCCCCCCCCCCCCCCCTCAAAAAATTGCAATAAAATAATATTGCGACTATACACTGAGATATAACCTATCCTATATTTCAAGTTAGGACAAACTACACACGGGGTGCAAAGCAAAACAAATTCAGAATCGGTTCAGTAGTTTAGGAGTCCATTGGCCTCAAACTTGTGACACGTGTTTTTTATATATTAAGATATAAAGAAGGATATATGTTTGTATGTAGCTTCTGAACACCGAAACCACTCCGCTGATTATATTCAAATTTGCAGGATAGCTTCACAGCAACCCGGAGAGTTTCTTTTCGGGAAGTCGACCAGGAACAGATCTATTCGAACAAAATCTATTCATGAATTGATTTGTCTTTGAATACAGTTCAATTTACAAAATGTTTGAAATTAGGATGAAGTGAACTGTTGTCGGATATTATACTTTGAGGTAGTACTTCTATGGCGAAAATTTGTTGTAGTGCTGCAATAGTTTTCTCTGATGTCGTGGATGACATCTGTACCAAATATGGGAAGTTTGAATATGAATCAACTACTGTTAGATACATCGTCCCGCAGAATGGACTTGCGAAATCTACATGAATTCGTTCCCATGCTTCATTAGGCTCCGGCCATGGTGCGAACTCTCGTTTTGGTGCGCTGGCTAACGAACTGCACACAGAACATGATTCACATAGCTTTTCTATTTCTTTATCTATGTGAGGAAACCACAAATATCGTCGAGCTAATTGTTTCATTCGAATAATTCTCCAATGACCGTCGCGTAACAGCTTCAGTGTCGCTCTTTGTAATGCAACCGGTACGACAACTAGAATATAGTCCGTTTGCAAAAGGATCCCGCCTTCTGACAGCTAAGGGCTAAACGTCTATCGTAATAGGGTTTTAATGACTTTTGAGATGCAGCTAGGTAATCGGGCCATCCGTCCTCCATCATGTGGAAATAGGTGGAATCGGATTCAGTGTTTTTGCGACAACGTCGGGCTTGATTGGTAATGCTTCGGCTACTGTTTGATTCACTTCGTAAATATTTGTCATTTTCCCTTCTCATTTATCAAATTCTAAGTCTTCCCCTGCCGGAAGTCTTGAATGTGCGTCATCGTTTGAGTGTTGCGATGTATGTCGATATCGAATTGTATAGTTATAACTCTGCAGAGGTATGGCCCACCTTTGAAGTCTTTGTAGCGTCATAGTCGGAAGTTTTTTGAACGGATGAAATAATGTGGTTAACGCTTGGTAATCGGTTTGGAGCTTCAAATGTCTACCATATAGGTACTGATGGAATCGTGTTACTCCGAAGATGATAGAAAGTGCTTCTTTTTCCACTTGCGAATAATTACCTTGGTTTTTTGATAATGTATTGGATGCGAATGCTATGGGTTTTTCTGAACCATCTGCATATCGGTGCGAGATGACAGCGCCGATACCAGATTTCGATACATCTGTAGCTAATACAAGAGGCAGTGAGTCGTCGTAATGGACTAGATGCGTTGCTTTTACTATTTCGGCTTTTAAAGATAAAAATGCAGATTCTTGTGCTGGCCCCCATTCGAATTTAACTGTTTGCCGACGCAGCGTATTCAATGCCGCAGCTTTGTATGAAAAATTTGGAATAATAATATAATAGTAATTTACCTTGCCGACGACTCTTTCTACCGGTTTCACATTTGAAGGTCTAGGCATCATTTTAATCGCTTTAAGCTTTGAGCAGTCGGTCTTATCCCTTTAGAATTTATTATGTGCCCTACATATTGTAACGATTTTACTTGCAAATCCTCTTATTTGCCCTTCTGCTAAGTTCTAAACTGTTGAATAAATAACTCCAATATTTAATAATGCAAAATAGCCTTTATTAAAGTACTTCACAATAACACTCAAACTTTGCAACGAATAGCTTGCTTAATAACCAAACTGATTGATAGCTCAAATGAAACTCCTCTTCGCCTCTACTGTCACGCCTTTTATACTTTTTGATTTCTCATTGCATACTTCCAGGCTTTTCTATTCCAGAACTTACTAGTTAGTTTCAGCTACAAAATCGCCAGCCACAACTACGTTTATAACTTATCATTTGAGTAATACTTGCACAAATTATTGCCCTCTCTTGTGACAACTCAGATAAGATATATGCATGTGTTTGTGCATTGGTTCTCCGCAGCTCGTATACGTACATATGTGAAGACGCAATTATTGATTCGTTTATGTAGATACATAATGATTGAATTATTGTTGTGAATTCACGCCACTGCTTAGCATCAGCCTGGAGATGGCAGTACCCCTTAGTGTTGCTAATATTCGTAACACTGCCCTCCACCTAAGTGTGATCGTCCAGATCAGACAAATCTCTCGATCTAAACGCTGCTAACCTCTCCAAATGAACCACTTTTATTTTGGTTCGTGGTTTGCCAATGGTTTGTATGCGGTACACTACATCGTTGATCCGTTTTAAAACTTTGTATGGGCCTTCCCAGTTACACTGCAATTTCGGGGACAAACCTTTTTTCCGTTGTGGGTTGTATAGCAGCACCAAATCTCCTTCCTGAAACCTTTCCGAATTAATTGCTTTATCGTACCTCGCTTTCATCTTGTCACTCATAATCTTTGCTCGTTGCCTTACCAGATCGTGTATCTCTCTCAGCTCTTCTTCCAAGACACCAGTGGATTTCTTGACATTCCTCTCCGCAACGGCATCTATCCCATACTTCAAATCAGCTGGCAGTCGAAGGTCATTGCCAAAAATTACCTTTGCGGGAGTTTTGCGTGTTGTCTCATGTACTGCCGATCGGTAGGTCATCAAGAATAATGATATGTGGGTATCCCAGTCCTTATGGTACTTGCCTACTACTTTCCTTAAATGTTCCTCCAACGTTCTATTGAAACGTTCCACCATACCATCGGACTGAGGATGCAATGCAGTTGTCCGTGTTTTCTGAATGCCCAACCTCTTGCACATTTCTTGGAACACAGCTGATTCAAAATTCCTCCCTTGGTCAGAATGTAACTCCATTGGTACACCATACCTTGCAACCCATTCATTTGTAACCACTTCTGCTACTGTTTCTGCTTCTTGGTTTGGGATTGGGTATACCTCTGGCCATTTACTGAAATAATCCATAACCACCAGTACGTATTTGTTTCCGTGGTTGCTAGTAGGAAATGGACCTGCGACATCCATGGCAATCCTTTCAAATGGTGCACCTGAAATATACTGCTTCATCTGGCCATGACTTCGTGTTTTGGGCCCTTTCGCTCTGTTGCATACCTCGCAGTTGGCAATCCACTCGGTGACCGACTGACGGCAACCAACCCAATAGAATCTCTGCTTAATTTTTTCGAGCGTCTTTGTGATTCCAAGATGACCTCCACTTGGACCATTATGCAGCTCGCTGAGCACTCACTCTCCCATACTCGATGAAGGCAACCGGATATCAATTCTAAACTGTTCCACTGTGCCCAACATGACTTCGCAATGGGACTCGCTGCTAACATCTCTTCTCTGCTTGGTCTTTCGTTTCGTTCGAGCCCTTGCATAACATGTGACAGATCTGTATCTTCTAGCTGACACTTTCTTAGTTGTTCCTTGTCCTATTCATCCGTACACGTTATAGTCATTAGCCGGACATCTATAACGTCTTCTTTAGCCTCGGCCTTTGAACAATGCTTGCATTCCAAACTACATGGTCTTCGTGACATTGCATCGGCATTTCCATGGGTACTACCTTTCCGATGCTCAATGGAAAAGTCATAGCTTTGTAGTGGCTCGATCCACCGTTCCAATTGTCCTTTCGGATTACGGAACTGCAGAAGCCATTTTAACGCTGCGTGATCTGTCCTGACACGGAATCGCTGGCCGTAGAGGTATTTGTGAAAATGTTTAATGCACTCTACCAATGCCAACAGCTCTCTCCGCGGAACGCAGTAGTTCCTCTCTGGTTTTCCAATCGAACGGCTGTAATATGCAACTAACTTCTCCTGTCCATCGACCAGTTGTGATAAAACGCTTCCTATAGCATATCCACTCGCATCTGTACCTAGAATAAATGTTGCTCCTG
This sequence comes from Eurosta solidaginis, assembly GCF_040869045.1. Classification (NCBI taxonomy): domain Eukaryota; kingdom Metazoa; phylum Arthropoda; class Insecta; order Diptera; family Tephritidae; genus Eurosta; species Eurosta solidaginis. The sequence goes on from NC_090323.1 coordinate 169,630,885, forward strand.
GAATCGGATATGCTAACATTGGGGCAGTGCACAAATGCTCCTTCAATGTTTGGAAAGCCACTTCTTGCTCCTTCTTCCATTCAAAAGCTTTATTTTTTCTTGGGCTACGCTGGAAAAATTTGGTACAAATCGGCGGTAATATGTGCACAGCCCAATTCATGTAGGTTCTGTGGTCTTGGCCAATCCTTTACAACCTCTATATTTTCGTTCGCAGTGCAGATGCCCTCTGTCGTTACCTTGTGACTCAAATAATTTACTTCCTTTCTAAACAGCGCACACTTTTTGGACTTAACTTTAGACCAGCGCCAGCTATTCTCTGGAAAACTTCCTCCAAGTTCTTAAGATGTTCATCAAAATTCTTGTCCAATACGATGATGTCGTCCAGGTACACCAAGCATGTTTTCCAATGTAGTCCTTTCAGTACCTGGTCCATGAGTTCTCAAAAGTAGCTGGTGCATTACAAAGTTCAAAAGGCATCACTGTAAAATGCCAAAGATCATCACCGACACTGAAGGCTGTTTTCTCTTTATCTTCCCCCTTCACCTCAACTTGCCAGTAACCGCTTTTCAAGTCCAGTGTGGAAAACCATTTCGTACCAGATAGCGAGTCCAGAGTGTCATCAATTCTTGGCAATGGGTAGCTATCCTTTTTCGTAACGTCATTCAACTTCCGGTAGTCCACGCAAAACCTCATTTTTCCATCCTTCTTCTTTACAAGTACTACCGGTGAGCTCGATGGACTAGCTGATGGTTCGATGACGCCGCCGTCGCTCATTTCTTGTATGAATTGACTCACAACTTCCCGCTTCGCCAGTGGAACACTACGTGGAGCTTGACGGATCGGCCTCGCATCTCCAGTGTCAATTTGATGTTTCACAACATTGGTGCGGCCTGGTTTGGAACCATCCTGGTCAAATATGTTCGCGTAATTTAGGAGAAGTTGTTTTGCCTTACTCTGATAGGCTTCCTCTAGCCCCTACGTCCATGCCGTGATGTCATTTGAAAGATCAGTAGTACTAGATGTAACGTGTTCCTGGAGCTGTTCACAGTTAATAACTACTTCAGCCTCTTGGCATCTTCTCAAAATAGCTCCTTTGGTCAAATTGAATGGTGACTTGAACTCATTGAGTACTCTTCCCGGAATACGTCCATCTTGTTTTGTCATAGCCAAGGTTTTTCCTACAAGTATGTTCAGTGATGATTTATTTGCTGCTTCGACAACCCACAATTTGTTTGTCCCACAATCTCCATCAATCTTTGCACAGATGACTGCTTCTGATTTTGGTGGTATTTGCTGACTCTCTTCCACCAGCACTCGTTTACTGCTGTAGCCTCTCTCGTAGTCGAAATTAAGTGGCACATCCATGTTCTTATATCGCATCGTCTGCCACTATAAAACTGTGTAGTACCGTGACGTTCCCAATTTCTACTTCACACTCTACTTCTCCAATTATCTGGGTGTCCTGTTGTTGTTGTTGTTGTAGCAATGCTTGCCCCACCTAATAGCCGCGACCGATCACAAATTGTCATCAATATCCTCTAACGGGAGTCCAAGGAAACTTGCCGTTTCAACAGGGGTGAACCATAAGGAAAGGGGTGTTAGAGGCGTTGGTTCCACATTACAATTAAAGAGATGGTTGGTGTCATGTGAGGACACATTGCAAGCGGGGCATACATTTTGTATGTCGGGGTTGATTCTGGATAGGTAAGAGTTTAGCCTGTTACAGTATCCAGAACGAAGTTGAGTAAGAGTGACACGCGTTTCCCTGGGGAGTATGCGTTCCTCTTCCGCGAGTTCTGGATATTTTTCTTCAAGTACTGGATTCACCGGCAATTCCCGACATAAAGGTCCGACGCCTGTCTATGGAGTTCACCAAGGACCTGGTTGTGTTTTTCCGCTTCATACGGCTGGGTTCTCAGGTGCCGTATTTCCTCAAAATGCTTACGGAGATGACTCCTTAGGCCCCTAGGCGGTGCTGGTTCGTCAATCAGATGTCTGTTGGGATGCCCAGGTTTCTGGGTATTCAACAGAAACTGTTTGGTCAGCATCTCATTTCTCTCCCTGATGGAGAGTATTCTCGCCTCATTATGCAGATGGTGTTCTGGGGACATAAGAAGACAGCCCGTGGCGATTCTGAGAGCAGTATTTTGGCAGGCCTGTAGTTTCTTCCAGTGGGTGGTTTTTAGGCTTGGGGACCATATGGGTGACGCGTAGCACGTAATCGGCTGGCTAATTGCTTTGTATGTGGTCAAGAGCGTTCCTTTATCTTTTCGCCAGGTACTGCCAGCAAGGGATTTGAGGATTTTATTACGGCTCTGAATTCTTGGAACAATTGCGGTTGCGTGTAGATCCTGATCAAACGTCACACCCAAGATTTTGGGGTGTAGGACAGTCGGTAGCGTAGTGCCATCGACGTGGATGTTCAATATGGTCGACATTTGGGGTGTCCATGTTGTAAATGAGGTCGCGGAAGATTTAGTCGGTGACAATGCCAGGTTTCGCGAGGCGAAAAAACTGGAGAGATCAGGGAGATAGCCGTTTATTTTATTGCATAGCTCATCGATCTCTGGGCATGGGCCTGTGGCCATTATTGTGCAGTCATCGGCGTAGGAAACCATTGTGACTCCTTCCGGTGGTGAAGGTAGCTTAGATATGTAGAAATTAAACAAAAGTGGGGATAGGACACCACCCTGTGGCACCCCTTGTTTAATTCTCCTTTGTTTTGATGTTTCGTTTCTGAAATGCACCGATGCCTGCCGACCACCCAGATAATTTGCGGTCCACCTTTTAAGACATGGGGGAAGGGTAGACCCTTCCAGGTCTTGCAGTAACGAGCCATGGTTGACCGTATCAAAAGCTTTTGATAGGTCTAGCGCTACGAGTACTGTTCTATGGTGGGGGTATTGATTCAAACCGCAATTTATCTGGGTGCTAATGACCTTTACCGCGGAGGTAGTGCTATGGAGTTTTCTGAAGCCATGCTGATGAGGGGCTAGCTCCAAATGTGCTTGGAAATAAGGGAGCAAAATGGCTTCAAGCGTCTTTGCCACTGGCGATAGGAGAGATATCGGACGATATGACTCACCTACGTTAGCTGGTTTCCCAGGCTTTAGTAGCGGGACCACCTTGGCCATTTTCCATTTCTCGGGTATGACAAAGGTGGAAAAAGACAGGTTGAAGATATGCGCTAAATATTTGAAACCCTCTTTCCCTAGGTTTTTAAGCATCGGCATGGCTATGCCGTCTGGGCCCACTGCTTTGGATGGTTTAGCGCGACCAATGGCGTCCTCAACCTCTCTAGCGGTGATGGTGATTGGTGACGCGCTGAATTTGTGTTTATGTGCGTGTCTATTGGCTCTCCGTCTATCTTTGTCGACCGTAGGATGCATTATATATTGTGGGCAGAAGGCGCTCGCGCATTTTTTCGCATCCGACAGCACCTTATCGCCAAAGGCGATGGAAACTTTGTTTTTGTGCTTAGTCGGATTCGATAGGGACTTTACGGTGGACCAAAGTTTACCTACACCGGTAGAGAGGTTACAACCTCTTAGGTGCTCTTCCCATTTCGCCCGCTTGTGTTCGTCCACAAGCAATCTGATGCGTTGGTTTATATCCCTTATTTGGGGGTCGCCTGGATCAAGCTGTCTTATAAGGTCGCGTTCCCTCGCTAAGCTCGCGGCCTCCACCGGGAAGTGGGCCGGATTTCGGGAATTCTTCCGGCGGGAATGAAATGTACCGAGGCGGATTCAATGACCTTACGGAAGGCACGCTCCCCTTGGCGGGCATCAGTCGGGATAGGGAGGGTAGCAAAGCTGCTGTCTGTTGCAGATTTATATTCTTCCCACTTTCCTTTTTTGAAGTTTATGAAAGTGCGTTTTTCGGTGACGATGAAGTCGGCAGTACGCTCGAACGAAATAAGTATGGGCAGCTTGACGTTCTAAGACATTGTCCCTGCGGTGGATGCCAGGATCAAATATATAATATAGCACAGAGTGGTGAATAGTAAACACGAGGCCGCCTCCATTTCCGCTCTCGCGGTCTTTCCTGTGGACATTATAACCAGAGCAGGTCTGCAATGCAGATCTTGCTGTGAGTTTAGTCTCTTGAATCGCAGCAATGCGGATGTTGTGCCGCTTCATGAAATCGACTATCTCCGTAATCTTTCCAGTTAGTCCATTACAGTTTAACTGCAGAATTCTGAAGTGCATGAGGGGTGACGCCGCCACTCTAGGGGTAAGTGACGGGTGACTACGCCTAGGTTGTGGAAGGCCAGGACGCAATTGCTGTTGTGACCTTGGGACTGGGCGCCCTTGGGCAAGCATTGGGGTACCCGGATGATTTGGGTTTGCGACCTGGCAACATGGCGCGATGAAACCCGTCGAGGGGTTGCCGTCGCGGAGACCAGAACATCTAGAAAAGTGGCACCACCCAAGGCAGGAGCTGCATTGAGCGGATGTCGCAAACCTATATATTCTGTGCTGGCAGACGGTGCAAACGGAGGCAGGGACTAAGAGTCTGTTTCCCTGACCTGCACGATTGCTGCCAGAAAAGAGGGGGGAGAAGAAGACGGGGGCAGGGGCTGATGCTCAGCATTGCTACCAGCTCTACTGCGAAGGTAGTATTTATGAGTGGTATCAGCTGTTTGAGTTGTTGGCGCCGTGGGCGCGAGCAGCAGCGGGTAATTTTTGTGGCTTGCTGAGCAGCGAGGCTGCTGGAAGGTAGTGGGGATACGCTTAGGCGTAGACTACGGGACGCCCTTGGGCGTGAGCAGCAAGGAGCCACAAAAGATTTATAAAAGTTACGTGGACGTCGGGTTTTGGGATCAAGCCCAGAACAACCTGTCCGATGCAACCATCCCTTGCACGAGACACACTGAAGAGAGTATGACCGTCCTAAAAAGATTCTTTTCTGGCAAATGCAGCAAAACCATTTCTCAGGACCGGGGTCAGGAGACGGACCCGGATTGGGTTCGATACCTTCCCGGAGTAAGAGAATATGTAGCAGTCCTGCTGCAAGGAGCTGCTGGGAGGATGACAATTTGTGGGAGGGACGAAACAAATTAAATGGGGTCACACTGAAATGACAGTCCTTGGTCGGGAAAAATCCCGAGTCGCTCCGGTACATAGAACCGACTGCCTCTGGGTGTCCTCTCCCGTAGCTGTACGTAATCTTGCTCCAAGCAATGGTCTTATATTTTTGTTGACTAAATCCGCTCGAATGATGGAATGAGATGCACCCATATCTACAGTCAGTAAACGTTCCTTTCCATCCACATGTCCCCCAACAGTGAGATTGCTCAGTCTTCTTCCAATCTGCGAGATAGAGATTATGGGGCATTCAATTGCGGGAGCCAGGTGTCGCCCCTTGCGGCTGACTCGATTTAGTTTAACGATTCCACATGGTTCCACATTACAATTAGAGAGATGGTTGGTGTCATGTGGGGACACATTGCAAGCGGGGCATACATTTTGTATGTCGGGGTTGATTCTGGATAAGTAAGAGTTTAACCTGTTACAGTATCCAGAACGAAGTTGAGCAAGAGTGACACGCGTTTCCCTGGGGAGTATGCGTTCCTCTTCCGCGAGTTTTGGATAATTTTCTTTAAGTACTGGATTCACCGGCCAATTCCCGGCATAAAGGTCCGACGCCCGTTTATGGAGTTCACCAAGGACCTGCTTGTGGTTTTTCACTTCATACGGCTGGGTTCTCAGGTGCCGTATTTCCTCAAAATGCTTACGGAGATGACTCCTTAAGCCACTAGGCGGTGCTGGTTCATCAATCAGATGTCTGTTGGGATGCCCAGGTTTCTGGGTATTCAACAGGAACTGTTTGGTCAGCATCTCATTTCTCTCCCTTATGGGGAGTATTCTCGCCTCATTATGCAGATGGTGTTCTGGGGACATAAGAAGACAGTCCGTGGCGATTCTGATAGCAGTATTTTGGCAGGCCTGTAGTTTCTTCCAGTGGGTAATTTTTAGGCTTGGCGACCATATGGGTGACGCGTAGCACGTAATCGGCTGGCTAATCGCTTTGTATGTAGTCATGAGCGTTTCTTTATCTTTTTCCCAGGTACTGCCAGCGAGGGATTTAAGGATTTTGTTACGGCTGTGGATTCTCGGAACAATTGCAGCTGCGTGCTCACCAAAATGTAGATCCTGATCAAACGTCACACCCAAGATTTTGGGGTGTAGGACAGTCGATAGCGTAGTGCCATCGACGTGGATGTTCAAAATGGTCGAAATTTTGGACGTCCATGTTGTAAATAAGGTCGCGGAAGATTTATTCGGTGATAATGCCAGGTTTCGCGAGGCGAAAAAACTGGAGAGATCAGGGAGGTAGCCGTTTTTTTTATTGCATAGCGCATTGATCTTTGGGCCTGGGACTGTGGCCATTATTGTGCAGTCATCGGCGTAGGAAACGATTGTGACTCCTTCCGGTGGTGAAGGTAGCTTAGATATGTAGAAATTAAACAAAAGTGGGGATAGGACACCACCCTGTGGCATCCCTTGTTTAATTCTCCTTGGTTTTGATGTTTCGTTTCTAAATTGCACCGATGCCTGCCGACCACCCAGATAATTTGCGGTCCACCTTTTAAGACATGGGGGAAGGGTAGACCCTTCCAGATCTTGCAGTAATGAGCCATGGTTGAACCTATCAAAAGCTTTTGATAGGTCTAGCGCTACGAGTACTGTTCTATGGTGGGGGTATTGATCTAAACCGCAATTTATCTGGGTGCTAATGGCATTTAGCGCGGTGGTAGTGCTATGGAGTTTTCTGAAGCAATGCTGATGAGGGGCTAGCTGCAAATTTGCTTGGAAATAAGGGAGCAAAATGGCTTCAAACGTCTTTGCCACTGGCGATAAGAGAGATATCGGGCGATACGACTCACCTATGTTAGCTGGTTTCCCAGACTTTAGTAGCGGGACCACCTTGGCCATTTTCCATTTCCCGGGTATGACAAAGGTGGAAAGAGACAGGTTGAAGACATGCGCTAAATATTTGAAACCCTCTTTCCCTAGGCTTTTAAGCATCGACATGGCTATGCCGTCTGGGCCCACTGCTTTGGATGGTTTAGCACGACCAATGGCGTCCTCAACCTCTTTAGCGGTGATGGTGATTGGTGACGCGCTGAATTTGTGTTTATGTGCGTGTCTATTGGCTCTCCGTCTATCTTTGTTGACCGTAGGATGCATTATATATTGTCGGCAGAAAGCCCTGCGCATTTTTTCGCATCCGACAGCACTTTGTCGCCAAAGGCGATGGAAACTTTTTCTTTGTGCTTAGTCGGATTCGATAGGGACTTAGCGGTGGACCAAAGTTTACCCACACCGGTAGAGAGGTTACAACCTCTTAGGTGCTCCTCCCATTTCGCCCGCTTGTGTTCATCCACAAGCAATCTGATGCGTTGGTTTATATCCCTTATTTGGGGGTCGCATGGATCAAGCTGCCTTATAAGGTCACGTTCTCTCGCTAAGTTTGCGGCCTCCGCCGGGAAGTGGGGCCGGATTTCGGGAATTCTCCCGGCGGGAATGAAACGTGCCGAGGCGGACTCAATGCCCTTGCGGAAGGCACGCTCCCCTTGGCGGGCATCAGTCGGGATAGGGAGGGCAGCAAAGAGGTTGTCTGTAAAGGATTTATATTCTTCCCACTTTCCTTTTTTGAAAGTTATGAAAGTGCGTTTTTTAGTGACGATGAAGTCGGCGGTACGCTTGAGCGAAATAAGTGTGGGCAGGTGGTCGGATGCCAATGTTACCATTGGCTGCCAGTTGACGCAGTTTACGAGTTCTGCGCTCACGATTGAGATTTCTGGCGAGGGGTCTCCAAATGACCCCCCATTTGGAGATTTGCTCATCACCTTCTGCTCTGCATTTACGGCCACCCATATTGTTGGAACTGTTAGGGTTGGTGTTGCAATAACGCGCAATATGCCCTGGCTTTCCACACTTAAAGCATTTGACTGCATCATTATTCTTCTGCTGCGTACCCTTCAATGCTTCCAAAATTGTGTTTACCCAGTCTGGCCTTTCCACTTCCACGCGATGAGCTTTGTATGCGGGCTTACTCAAAAGTGCCGCTGTTTCCTGAGTCAGTGCGTGGGATACCGTTTCAGCAAATGTTAGTTTTGGATTCGCATATGTAGCCCGCTTCGTTTCCACATCCCGTATGCCATTTATGAAGCTCTGGATTTTTACCCTTTCAGTGTATTCCACGGGTGCGTCCGCATTTGCAAGATGAGCCAATCTTTCAATATCTGAGGCAAACTCCTGCAATGTCTCATTTGCTTTTTGGTAGCGGTTTTGCAACTCAATTTGGAATATCTGTTTTTATGCTTGCTTCCATAACGTCGTTCCACAGCAGCCGTCAATGTGTCATAACTGTTCCGCTCGTACTCTGGAATAGCCTGTAAGATTTCGGCAGCTGGTCCTTTCAATGCTACGAAGAGTGCAGCAACTTTATCTTCCGCATTCCAGTTGTTCACTGCCGCGGTCTTCTCAAACTGTAGCTTAAAGACCTAGAAAGGAACAGAACTGTCAAAGGATGGCGTTTTTACCTTTGGATTACTCGCTGAAACAGCTGGGCGATTTAATTGTAATTCCTGGATCCTATCTTTCAAAGCATCCATCTCTGCCTCTATTTTATCCTGTCGACCCCTGAAGCCTTCATGAAACTTGGTTAGTTTTTCTTCCATATGCGCTTCCAGTTTCGATGATATACGGACTTCCTGCTCTTCTAGTTGTGTGGAGATATGAGAAGATATCTGTGCTGAAATTTGTGACGACATTTCGGAAATACGCGTCTCCTGTGCTTCAATCTTAGATGTTATGCGTGTCTCCTGCGATTCCAGTTGAGATGACATTTGTGACGACATTTCTGAAATGCGTGCCTCCTGTGCTTCCATCTTGGATGTTAAACGTGTCTCCTGCGATTCCAGCTGAGATGCCACTGTCGATGTTTGAGCAGTTATTGCAGCCAATATCATGTTCAAGTCTGTGCCCGTAACTGTGTGCGATGTTTCGTTTTTCTCTTAAATTTTTGTTGTTGTTTCGTCCCCATCAGGATAAAAGACAAACTCGTCCACATTAATTCCTCGCGACTCCATTACCTCTCGTAGCCGTGCTTGAAGTTCGATCTTATTGCCGGTTGTATTTAATCCACGGTTCTCCAACTCCTTTTTCAGTTGCTGGATCTTCATTTCACTGAGCTTTGCAATGTCCTTGTTGTCCTCTGGAATTTATTCAACAGTTCCTCTTCTGACACCAATTGTAACGATTTTACTTGCAAATCCTCTTATTTGCCCTTCTGCTAAGTTCGAATCACTAAACTGTTGAATAAATAACTCCAATATTTAATAATGCAAAATAGCATTTATTAAAGTACTTCACAATAACACTCAAACTTTGCAACGAATAGCTTGCTTAATAACCAAACTGATTGATAGCTCAAATGAAACTCCTCTTCGCCACTACTGTCGCGCCTTTTATACTTTTTGATTTCTCATTGCATACTTCCAGGTTTTTCTATTCCAGAACTTACTAGTTAGTTTCAGCTACAAAATCGCCAGCCACAACTACGTTTATAACTTATCATTTGAGTAATACTTGCACAAATTATTGCCCTCTCTTGTGACAACTCAGATAAGATATATGCATGTGTTTGTGCATTGGTTCTCCGCTGCTCGTATACGTACATATGTGTAGACGCAATTATTGATTCGTTTATGTAGATACATAATGATTGAATTATTGTTGTGAATTCACGCCACTGCTTAGCATCAGCCTGGAGATGGCAGTACCCCTTAGTGTTGCTAATATTCGTAACATATTCTTCCTGCTGACAAGCGAACTGACATTTATCTTCCTTGCACCTCAACCCATACTGACTTAAACGTTGAAATAACTCTTTGACGTTATGTAAATGCTTGTCTTCTGAGCCCCCGTGATGATAATATCATCAAGATATACGGCACATCCTGTCATTCCCTGTATCAGTTCCTCCATTATCCTTTGAAAAATTCCTGGTGCACTTGCTATACCGAAGGGCATTCTTAAATATTGGTGTAGACCAAACGTAGTGTTTATTACTAGATATTTCCTTGATTGCTCTGATAATTCAATCTGAAGGTAAGCTTCTCTAAGATCTATATTTGAACAAGCAAAGGTGTCTAAATCCGGGTGTAACCGAACATTATATACTAAGCGTAAGCTTGAATTGTACATTTCATTTCAGATAAATTACTTTTCTACATAACACGTGGCAACGCCCGCTTATAAAAATGTCTCCCCATTTCCTCATACAATAAAACTTGATAAGTGAAATATAATTGATTCAAAACTATTTTATGCTAAGTTATAGCTTATTATTCTAGTCCACGACCCTTTTAAACTTGTTTTATATCTAAGTTGCCGTGGTATTTAACTGATACCGTCAATTTTTACTAGAAATATTTTCTGCTATAAGGAAAATATGTTTAACAATTTCATTACGATCCGTTAATTTTTCTTCGAGTTATGGCTCCCGAAACATAGAAAATTGCTTAGTCATAAAAGGGGCGGTGCCACACCCATTTTAAAAAATTTTAGTGTTTTCCAATTTAGTGTTATAATTCAATTTAGAAAGTAAAATTCTATTTATACAAAACTCTTTTTCGCTAAGATATAGCTTATTATTTTCATCTACGATCCTTTCAAAAATTTTTTATATAAAAGTGGGTGTGGTCTTTAACCGATCTCATCCAATTTTCCTAGAAATATTTCCTGCTATAGGGAAAATTTGTGTAAATTTTATTACGATCCGTTAATTCTTCTTCGAGTTATGGCTCCCGAAACATAGAAAATTGCTTAGTCATAAAAGGGGCGGTACCACGCCCATTTTTTTAATTTTTAAGTTTTTCCCATCTATTGTTACAAGTCCACTTGGGAAATGAAATACCATTGATATAAAGCTCTTTTTGGCAAAGATATAGCTAATTTATGACCCTTTTAAAAATCTTTTATATAAAAGTGGACGTGGTCCTTAACCGATTTCGTTAATTTTTCTTCAAAGCATTCTTTATAGTAAAGAGAGAGGTTACCTCTGCCGAATTTTGTTACGATAGGTTTAACGATTTTTGAGTTATGATTAATAATATTTGTAAAATTGATTTTATCACAAGTGGGCGGTGGCACGCCCATTTTAAACATTTTTTTCAAATTTTTTCAAGAGTCTCAATACTAAATAATCAGGCTTTTTGTGTTTTCCAAAATGTTATATATATAAAAAGTGGGCGTGGTTATCATCCGATATCGCCCATTTTCAATACCAATCTATTCTGGGTCCAGATAAGCTCGTGTGTCAAATTTGATGAACATATCTCAATATTTACTCAAGTTATCGTGTTAACGGGCGGACGGACGGACATGGCTCAATCAAATTTTTTTTCGATACTGATGAATTTGATATATGGAAGTCTATATCTATCTCGATTCCTTTATACATGTACAATCAACCGTTATCCAATCAAAGTTAATATACTCTGTGTGCAAAGGAACGCTGAGTATAAAAAACTATACCCCCCTTAAGTTTCTGAAATAATTCTTCTATTCGCGGAATGGGAAAGCGGTCTATTTCTACTTGTGAGTTAATATTTACTTTAAAATCTCCACAAACACGAATTTTACCATTTGGTTTATTCATCACAACTATTGGAGATGTCCACTCACTATCTGAGACGGGTTTCAAAACTTTAGAGGATACTAAACGATGAACTTCGGAACGTACCTTTTCATATTGTGCAAATGGCAAGAGATATGGCTTACTAAATGTTGGTTTCGCATTCGTCTTCAAATGTATGGTCGCTTGGAACTTATTACAACATCCTAACTCTTCTCTGAAAATATCTGGATAGTCCTTGGTTAACTCAACCAGCCGGGCTCTCAACGACGTCAATGGCACCTGACCTGTTGGAATAGAAGAGCATTGGTTATATTGAACTTGCTTAGGCAATGCTATATTGAATTTCAATTTATAAAACCAATCAAGACCAAGAATGTTAGATGCGTCATTGGTATTTGCTACTAGTAGGGGTAGGTTTTTAACCACTTCACCGCATTGCACATCGACGTGCGTTACACCTTTCACTGTATGCTATGTCCACCATACGCCAATAATTGTTGTTGAGTGTCTTCCATACTTGGTTCTCTGAACTCTTGATGACCTTTGATCCCGATAACTGAACAAGTTGCTTCTGTATCCACCTGGAATGCCATAGATCTTCCAATTACTTTGATGTTTACGTATATCTTTTGCTTCTTCGATCCATACAGTTAATAGTGCATATGCTTTCAAAAGATGATTCACTGTTAGACGATATGTTATTAATATGATGCTTGCCCTTACTTTTTTCATATAGCCGCAATATGCCCTGTTTTTGAGCATATGTTATATTTGCTTTTCTTTCGATAGTGAAAACACGTTTCTCTCGGATGCGACTTACCACACCCTGCACATGACTTTCTTGATGAATTGGTGTTGGTCGTACAGTTGAATGTTTCCTTCTTATTGCGGTTGCTTTTCGCCTTTACGCTGGGTGCTGACTGACTGATAGCATTGGCAGTTACTGCTTCTGACTCCTTCATTTCGGTGCACGTCTTCATGGTCGCCTAATAAATTGTTGCTATCTGCAAGACTTTTCTAATGTGGGATTAACTTTTTGCAAGGCTGCCGTCCACACTCAGATTTGACGCATTTGAATAAACAACTTTTTGCTGCTCCCCTGAGCTCGGAGAGCCAGTCAGCATAAGTCTGCTTAGGCTTTATATGCGTACGATAGAAATGAAAACGCGCGCTGAGCACGTGTTGCTTCTCCTCAATATGTTCGCTAAGTGAGGTTATGATTTCTTTAAATGTCTTTTCTTTCACCTTGCCATCAAACAGTTTTTGTAGAAGTTCTAGATTTTCCGCACCAATCCAGCTCAATATGCAAGCACGTTTTGTTTACTAATCCCCCACGCTATGAGCCACGAAATGCTGCTCGAGCTGTAGTACATAGGTGCTCCATTTGTCGTCAAACTTATTGAAGGCTCGAAAATTTGGAATCGCCCCCGACGAGTTTTCACGATATTTCACCATATTTGCCATGATTTGCTGATTTTCTTTTAACAATCGCATTATGGCGGCCACCGTTGTGTGATGGTAGCGTGCTCCGCCTACCACACCGTATGCCCTGGGTTCACACCTCGGGCAAAGCAACATCAAAATTTTAGAAATAAAACATGTAGATCCCATCCGGCAAATTTGTAGGGAAAATCAATAGGAGCGCGACGCAAATTGGAAGAGATGCTCGGTCTTAGATCTCTTCGGAGGTTAACGCGCTTTACATTTATTATTTACTAGCCTTTACCCGCGGCCCCGTCCGCAAGGAGAAAATGAAATATGTGGGCTATTCACGTTAGCCTGCTTATAAAGTTATCTGTTTAAAATTTTTTTTCTGTCTAATGCATTTTATTTTTGTAATTGAGTAAAAAAAAGAACTTTATGAGCTGATAACCTGATAGGATCCCAAAATGATAACGAAATTATCCAGAAAAAGCCACGAAATGACCCCCACGCTATCGCGGACGGATCCCGAAAACCATCCAGAAACGCCCCGGAAGTGTTTCCAAAAGTTCCCGAAGTAGTCCCAAAAAAACCCGAAATGACAACGACACGATTCTAGACTTATCCAGATAACCACACAGAAATGATGCCTGAAGGGTACCAAATTGATCCCGAAATAGTCCCGAAAAAGTTCCGAAATTACCCTGACGGGCTCCCGGACGGATCTCAGAAACCATCCAGAAAATATCCAGGAAGGGTCCCTAAATTATCCCGACTAACTCCAGAAAAAGTTCCGAAATGGCTCCGAGGGGATCCACGATGGATCGCGAAAACCATACAGAAATGATTCCGGAAGGATTCCAAAATGATCCCGAAATAGTCCGGAATTGACCAGATGGGATCCCGCACAGATCCAGAAATGATCCCGGAAGGGTGCAAAAAGTATCCCGGAAAAGTAACAAAAAATCCCGAAATGGCTCCTACGGCATCCCGGACGGATCCAGAAATGATCTCGGAAGGGTCCCCAAATGATCCCAAAATGGTCCCGAAATGACCCTGATGGATCCGGCAAACCATCAAGAAATTATGCCGAAAGGGTCCCAAAATGATCCCGAAATAATACAGAAAAAGTCACGAAACGACCCCTAGAGGATCCCCAAATGATCCCGTATTAGCCCCGAAAAGGTCCCGAAATAACCCCGACGGGATCCCGGACAAATCCCGAAAACCATCCAGAAATGATGCCGGAAGGAATCCCAAATGATTCCGTAAAAGTCCCGCATTGATTCCGACGGGATCCCGAACGGATACCGAAAATCATCCAGAAGTGACGCCGGAAAGGTCCTCAAATGATCACCTAATAGTCCCGAAATGACCCTTAAGGGGTCATGGACGGATCCCATAAACCATCCAGAAATGATCCCGATATATTCCCGAAGAAGTCCCGAAATGACCCTGACGGGATCTCGAACGCACCCCTAAATGACACTGACGGGATCCCGGACAGATCCCGAAATCCATACAGAAATGATCTTGGGAGGGACCCCAAATGATCCCGAAAAAGTCCCGCAATGATTCCGAAGGGATCCTGATCGGATACCGATAACCATCCAGAAGTGATGCCGGAAAGGTCCTCAAATGATCACCTAATACCAAAATGACCCTGACGGCATCCCGGACTGATCCCAAAATCCATCCAGAAATGATCTTGGGAAGGTCCCAAAATTATCCCGAAATAGTCTCGGGAAAGTTCAGAAATTACCCTGACGGGTTCCCGGACGAATCCTGAAAGCCATCTCTAAATGATCCCGAAAAAGTCCCGAAATGACCCTGACTGGACCCCGAAAGGATCCCGAAAACTATCCAGAAATAATGCCGAAAATGTCCTCAAATGATCACCTAATAGTTCCGAAAAGACCCTGACGGGATCCCGAACGGATCCCGACAACTATCTAGAAATGATGCCGAAAGGGCCGGCAAATGATCCCGTATTAGTCGAGAAAAAGTCCCGAAATGAACCAGACGGGATGCCGGACGAATCCCAAAAACCAGCCAGAAATGATGCCGGAAGGGACACCAAATGATCCCGAAAAAGTTCCGCAATAATTCCGACGGGATCCTGAGCGGATACCGAAAACCATCCAGAAGTGATGCTGAAAAGATCCTCAAATGATCACCTAATAGTCCCAAAATGACCCTGACGGCATCCCGGACAGATCCCGAAATCCATCCAGAAATGATCTTGGGAGGGTCCCAAAATTATCCCGAAATAGTCTGGGAAAAGTCCAGAAATTACCCTGACGGATACCGGACGAATCCTGAAAACCAATCTTAAATGATGCCGAAAAAGTCCCGAAATGACTCTGATGGGACCCGGAAAGGATCCCGAAAACTAACCAGAAATGATGCCGGAAAGGTCCTCAAATGATCTCCCAATAGTTCCGAAAAGACCCTGACGGGATCCCGAACGGATCCCGACAACTATCCAGAAATGATACCGAAAGGGCCCGCAAATGATCCCGTATTAGTCGAGAAAAAGTCCCGAAATGACCCCGACGGGATGCCGGACGAATCCCAAAAACCATCCAGAAATGATTTTGGAAGGGACCCCAATGATCCCGAAAAAGTCCCGCAATTATTCCGACGGGAATCTGAACGGATACCGAAAACCATCCAGAAGTGATGCCGGAACGGTCCTCAAATGCTCACCTAATAGTCCCAAAATGACCCTGAGGGCATCCCGGACAAATCCCGAAATCCATCCAGAAATGATCTTGGGAAGGTCCCAAAATGATCCCGAAATAGTCTCGGAAATGTCCAGAAATTACCCTGGCGGGTTCCCGGACGAATCCTGAAAGCCATCCTTAAATGATCCCGAAAAAGCCCCGAAATGACCCTGACGGGATCCCGAAAGGATTCCAAAAACTATCCAGAAATGATGCCGGAAAGGTCCTCAAATGATCCCCTAATAGTTCCGAAATGACCGTGACGGGATCCCGAACGGATCCCGACAACTATCCAGAAATTATGCCGAAAGGGTCCGCAAATAATCCCGTATTAGTCGAGAAAAAGTCCCGAAATGACCCCGACGGGATCCCGGACGAATCCCAAAAACCATCCAGAAATGATGCCGGTAGGTATCCCAAATGATCCCGAAATAATCCCGAAATGACCTCGTCGGCATCCCGGACGGATACCGAAAATTATCCA
This sequence comes from Eurosta solidaginis, assembly GCF_040869045.1. Classification (NCBI taxonomy): domain Eukaryota; kingdom Metazoa; phylum Arthropoda; class Insecta; order Diptera; family Tephritidae; genus Eurosta; species Eurosta solidaginis. The sequence goes on from NC_090323.1 coordinate 169,647,169, forward strand.
GAAATGATGCCGGAAAGGTCCACAAATGATCCCCTAATAGTCCCGAAATTACCCTGATGGGATCCCGGACGGATCCCGAAAACCATCCAGAAATGATGCCGGAAGAGCCCCCAAATGATCCCGAAAAAGTCCCCAAATGACCCCGAAAACCATCCAGAAAAGGTTCCGAAATGGCTCCGAGGGAATCAACGACGGATCGCAAAAACCATACAGAAATGATTCCCGAAGGATCCCAAAATGATCCCGAAATAGTCCGGAAATGACCCAGATGGGATCCCGCACAGATCCAGAAATGATCCCGGAAGGGTCCAAAAACTATCCCGGAAAAGTAACAAAAAATCCCGAAATTGCTCCTACGGCATCCCGGACGGATCCAGAAATGATCTCGGAAGGGTCCCCAAATGATCCCAAAATGGTCCCGAAATGACCCTGATGGATTCGGCAAACCATCAAGAAATTATGCCGGAAGGGTCCCCAAATGATCCCGAAATAAAACAGAAAAAGTCACGAAACGACCCCTAGAGGATCCCCAAATGATCCCGTATTAGCCCCAAAAAAGTCCCAAAATGACCCTGACGGGATCCCGAAAGGATTCCGAAAACAATACAGAAATGATGCCGGAAAGGTCCTCAAATGATCCCCTAATAGTCCCGAAATGACCGTGACGAGATCCCGACAACTATCCAGAAATGATGCCGAAAGGGTCCGCAAATGATCCCGTATTAGTCGAAAAAAAGTCCCGAAAGGACCACGACGGGATCCCGGACGAATCCCAAAAACCATCCAGAAATGATGCCGGTAGGTATCCCAAATGATCCCGAAATAGTCCCGAAATTACCTCGTCGGCATCCCGGACGGATCCCGAAAATTATCCAGAAATGATGCCGGAAAGGTTCCCAAATGATCCCCTAATAGTTCCGAAATTACCCTAATGGGATCCCGGACGGATCCCGAAAACCATCCAGAAATGATGCCGAAAGGGTTCCCAAATGATCCCGTATTAGTCGCGAAAAAGTCCCGAAATGACCCCGACGGGATCCCGGACGGATCCCGAAAACCATCCAGAAATGATGCCGAAAGGGTTCCCAAATGATCCCGTATTAGTCGCGAAAAAGTCCCGAAATGACCCCGACGGGATCCCGGACGGATCCCGAAAACCATCCAGAAATGATGCCGGATGAGCCCCAAAATGATCCCGAAAAAGTCCCCAAATGACCCCGACGAGATCCCGGACGGATCCCGAAAACCATCCAGAAATGATACCGGAAGAGCCCCCAAATGATCCCGAAAAAGTCCCCAAATGACCCCGACGATATCCCGGACGGATCCCGAAAACCATCCAGAAATGATGCCGGAAGAGCCCTCAAATGATCCCGAAAAAGTCCCCATATGACCCCGACGAGATCCAGCACGGATCCCGAAAACCATCCAGAAATGATGCCGGAAGGGTCCCCAAATGATCGCGAAATAGTCCCGAAATGATTCCGGAATAGTCCCGAAAATGTTCCAAAATAACCCCGACGGGATCCCGGACGGATCCCGTAAACTATACAAAAATGATCCCGGAAGGGTCCCAAAATGATCCCGAAATAGTCCCGAAAAAGTCCCGAAATTACCCCGGCGTAATCCCGGACCGATCCCGAAAACCATCCAGAAATGATCCCGGAAGGGTCTCGATATGACCCTTACGGGATTACAAATAAGGTGAAGCTAATTATAAAACCATGTTAATAAGGCAGCAGGCGCATTGGAGCGAATAAAAAGTTAGATAGAAACATACAGGTAAAGCTAATAAAAGCGTGCTAGTAAAAACAATTGATGGAGGGCGGATGGCGGGAGTAGAGGAGAGGACCACTGATCGTTCCTCCAAAATTGTCTAGATCTCGTTCTGTATGTACCAGATACCAAAAACTATTGATTTAGGAGAAAATTTAGATTGAGTTATAACAATTTATGGATTTTACACCAGAGGAGGAGATAAAGGGGGGCGGGCGGAGGGTGTCACTGCTTACTTTGTAAGCCCTCGACTTATTTGACCCCTTGAGTCTGTGATATTGGTGAAGGCCAGTATACGTAAAGTTATAATGTGTAAAAATTATGAAAAATAATTTCTCGAAGGGTCGTGGGACCCCCACCCCTCTTTCCATGTTCGAAAAAAATTTCGCTAGTAGACTACTGTCTGTGTCCCAAATTTCATCAAAATCCGTGTAGCCATTCTGGCGTGATTCAGTCGCAAAGACGAAAAAATATAATAATTAAATTATAACTGTTCCTAGGGGGCGGGGACCACGCCCCTTTTGAAAAATATATAGCTAGTAGATCCTTCTAGACTATTGGCTATATGTGTGCAAAATTTCATCCAAATCGGTCCAGCCGTTCTTGCGTTATTGAGTCACAAAGACAAACGTCTGGACAAACATCCAAACATCCAAACATCCAAACATCCAAACATCTAAACATCCAAACATCCAAACATCTTAACATCCAAACTTTCCCATTTATAATATACTAGCCTTTACCCGCGGCCCCGTCCGCAAGGAGAAAATAAAATATATGTGCTATTCACGTTAGCCTGTTTATCAAGTTGTCTGTTTAAAAATTTTTTCTGTCAATGTATTTTATTTTTTAATACAGTAAAAAAAAAGAACTAACTGAGCTGATGGGCACGCTTACATGAATAGTACAATACACTTTTTTCGAATTAAAAAAATACATTTTGTTTCTAAGTTAAATTAATTGATATGACAGGGGTGAAAGAATTACTACTCATAGAACAAAGGAGTGAAACTACAATTAGCTAAAACCAAAACGAAGTTTTTAAATAAAAGCAGTGTTGCTTTTTCGGGTATTTAGTTGGTTCAAATATTACAAAAATTTTAATTATAGTTGTAATAGTTCGTTACAGGATTCATTTAAAAATAGAACGAAAAAGCTGTGATATATTAAAGATAAAACATACCGAATTTTAATTACGAATAATTTGCCGTAAATCCACGGCCATGTGTGCTGAATTACCGGTTTCGAAGAGACCTAAAATGATCCCGGAAGTGTCCCTAAATGACACCAAATAGTCACGAAATGATGCCGGCGGGATCCTGGACAAATCTCGTAAACTATCCAGAAATGTTGCCGGAAGGGTCCCAAAATAATCCCAAAGTAGTCACGAAAAGTCCCGAAATGACCCTGACGGGATCCCGGACGGATCCCGAAAACCATCCAGATTTGATTCCTGAACGGTCCGCAAATGATCCCGATATAGTCCGAAAAAGTCCCGAAAAAACTCTGACGGGATCCCGGACAAATCCCGAAAATCGCCCAGAAATTATCCCGGAGGAGTCCCAAAATATTTCCGAAATAGTAGTCACGAAAAATGTCCGAAATGACCCTGACGGGATCCCGAAAACCATCCAGAAAAGACTCTGGAGGGATCCCCAAATGATCCCGGAAAAGTCCACAAACCATCCAGAATTGATCTCTGAAGGTTCCGCAAATGATCCCGAAATAGTCCCGAAAGTCACGAAAAACTCAGACCCATCCCGAAAATCATGAAGAAATTATCCTGGAAAGGTCCCAAAATTACCCCGAAATAACTCCGACGGGATCCCGGACAGATCCCGAAAATCATCCAGAACTGAGCTCTGAAACGTCCGCAAATAATCCAGAAATAGTCCGGAAAAAGTCCCGAAAAAACTCCGTCGGGATCCCGGACAGATCCCGAAAATCCCCCAGAAATTTTGCCGGAGGGGTCCCAAAATGATTCCGAAATAGTCCCGAAAAAGTCCCGAAATGACCTTGAGGGGATCCCAGACCGATACCGAAAACCATCCAGAATTGATCTCTAAAGGGTCCGCAATTTATCCCAGATAAAGTCGCGAAAAAACTACGAAGGGATCCCGAACAGATCCCGAAAATCATAGAGAAATTATCCCGGAAGGGTCCCAAAATGATCCCGAAAAGGCGCGAAATAACCCTGACGGGATCCCGGACGGATCCCGAAAACCACCCAGAAATGATTTTTAAGGGCAACTGACCCCGAAATAGTCGTGAAAGTCCCGAAATTACCCCGACGGGATCCCGAAAACCATCCAGAAATTATCCCTGAAGGATCCACAAATGATCCAAGAACAGTCTCGAAATTCGCTGACATTTTCCCGAAAAAGTAAAAAAATAAACCCGACGGGATCTCGGACGGATCCCGAAAACGATCCAGAAATGATGCCGGAAGGGACCCCAAATTATCACGAAATTCCCCCGATGGGATCCCGGACGGATCCCGGATCATCCAGAAATGATGCCGGTTGGTACCCCAAAATGATCCCGAAATAGGCCAGAAATGACCCCGTCGGGATCCCGGACGGATCCCCAAAAGTATACAGAAATGATGCTGGAAGGTGAAATGATCCCCTTAAAGAAAGATGAAAAATAAAATGATCCCCTTATAGTTCCGAAATGATCCTGACGGGATTCCCGACGGATCCCGGAAACTATCCAGAAATGATGCCGGAAAGGTTCCCAAGTTATCCCCAAATAGTCCCGAAATTACCCTGACGGTATCCCGGACGGATCACGAAAACCATCCGGAAATGATGGCGAAAGGGTCCCCAAATGATCCCGCATTAGTCGCGGGTTCCGAAATGACCCTGACGGGATCCCCGAAGGATCCCGGAAACTATCCAGAAATGATGCCGGAAAGGTTCCCAAGTTATCCCCAAATAGTCCCGAAATTACCCTGACGGTATCCCGGACGGATACCAAAAACCATCTAGAAAAGTGGCCGGAGGATACCCCAAATGATCCCGAAAAAGTCCTGAAATGATCCAGACGGGATCCCGGACGAATCCCGAAAACTATCCATCTAGGTACCCCAAATGGTCCCGAAATAGTCCCGAAATTACCCCGCCGGGATCACGGGCGGATCCCGAAAAAGTCCTGAAATGACCCCGACGGGATCCCGTACGGATCCCGAAAATCATCCAGAAATGATGAAGGTAGGTACCCAAATGATCCCGAAATGGTCCCGAAATGATCCCGGACGGATCCCGAAAACCAACCAGAAATGATGCCGGTAGGTACCCCAAATGGTCCCGATATGACCCCGTCGGGATCCCGAACGGATCCCTAAAACTATCCAGAAATGATGCCGGAAAGGTCCCCAAATAACCCCCTAAGAGTCCCGAAATTACGCCGACAGAATCCCGGACGGATCCGGAAACTATCCAGAAATGATGCCGGAGGAGACCCCAAATGATCCCGCTAAAGTCCCAAAATGACCCCGACAGGATCCCGGACGGATCCCGTAAACCATCCAGAAATGATGCCGGTAGGTACCCCAAATGGTCCCGATATGACCCCGTCGGGATCCCGAACGGATCCCTAAAACTATCCAGAAATGATGCCGAAAGGGTCCCCGAATGATCCTGTATTAGTCGAGAAAAAGTTCCGAAATGACTCCGACGTGATCCCGGACGGATCCCGAAAACCATCTAGAAATGATGCCGGAAGAGACCCCAAATGATCCCGCAAAAGTCCCAAAATGACCCCAACAGGATCCCGGACGGATCCCGAAAACCATACAGAAATGATACCGGAAGAGACCCCAAATGATCCCGCAAAAGTCTCAAAATGACCCCGACAGGATCCCGGACGGATCCTGTAAACCATCCAGAAATGATGCCCGAAGAGACCCCAAATGATCCCGCAAAAGTCCCAAAATGACCCCGACAGGATCCCGGACGGATCCCGAAAACCATCCAGAAATGATGCCGGGAGAGACCCCAAATGATCCCGCAAAAGTCCCAAAATGACCCCGACAGGATCCCGGACGGATCCCGTTAGCCATCCAGAAATGATGCCGGAGGAGACCCCAAATGATCCCGCTAAAGTTCCAAAATAACCCCGACAGGGTCCCGGACGGATCCCGAAAACCATACAGAAATGATGCCGGAAGAGACCCCAAATGATCTCGCAAAAGTCCCAAAATGACCCCGACAGGATCCCGGAGGGATCTCGTAAACCATCCAGAAATGAGGCCGGAAGATACCCCAAAAAGTCCCAAAATGACCCCGACAGGATCCCGGACGAATCCCGAGAACCATCCAGAAATGATGCCGGGAGAGACCCCAAATGATCTCGCAAAAGTCCCAAAATGAGCCCGACAGGATCCCGGACGGATCCCGAAAACCATCCAGAAATGATGCCGGAATGGACCCCAAATGGTCACAAAATGACACCGACGGGATCCCGGACGGATACCGAAAACCATCCAGAAATGATGCCGGCAGGTACCCCAAATTATCCCGAAATAGTCCCGAAATGACCCTGACGGGATCGCGGACGGATTCCGAAAACCATCCAGAAATGATGCCGATAGGGTCCCCAAATGATCCTGTATTAGTCGAGAAAAAATTCCGAAATGACTCTGACGGGATCCCGGACGGATCCCGCAAACCATCTAGAATTGATACCGGAAGGTACCCCAAATGATGCCGAAATAGTCCCGAAATGACATCGACGGGATACCGGACGGATCCCGAAAACCATCCAGAAATGATGCCGGAGGAGACCCAAATGATCCCGCTAAAGTCCCAAAATGACCCCGCCAGGTCCCGGACGGATCCCGTAAACCATCCAGAAATGATGCCGGAAGTGACCCCAAATGATCCCGCAAAAGTCCCAAAATGACCCCGACAGGATCCCGGACGGATCCCGTAAACCATCCAGAAATGATGTCGGAAGAGACCCCAAATGATCCCGCAAAAGTCCCAAAATGACCCCGACAGGATCCCGGACGGATCCCGAAAACCATCCAGAAATGATGCCGGGAGAGACCCCAAATGATCCCGCAAAAGTCCCAAAATGACACCGACAGGATCCCGGACGGATCCCGTAAGCCATCCAGAAATGATGCCGGAGGAGACCCCAAATGATCCCGCTAAAGTCCCAAAATGACCCCGACAGGGTCCCGGACGGATCCCGTAAACCATCCAGGAATGATGCCGGAAGAGACCCCAAATGATCCCGCAAAAGTCCCAAAATGACCCCGACAGGATCCCGGACGGATCCCGTAAACCATCCAGAAATGATGCCGGAAGAGACCCCAAATGATCCCGCAAAAGTCCCAAAATGACCCCGACAGGATCCCGGACGGATCCCGTAAACCATCCAGAAATGATGCCGGAAGTGACCCCAAATGATCCCGCTAAAGTCCCAAAATAACCCCGACAGGGTCCCGGACGGATCCCGAAAACCATACAGAAATGATGCCGGAAGAGACCCCAAATGATCTCGCAAAAGTCCCAAAATGACCCCGACAGGATCCCGGAGGGATCTCGTAAACCATCCAGAAATGAGGCCGGAAGATACCCCAAAAAGTCCCAAAATGACCCCGACAGGATCCCGGACGGATCCCGAAAACCATCCAGAAATGATGCCGGAAGAGCCCCCAAATGATCCCGAAAAAGTCCCCATATGACCCCGACGGGATCCCGCACGGATCCCGTAAGCCATCCAGAAATGATGCCGGAGGAGACCCCAAATGATCCCGCTAAAGTCCCAAAATGACCCCGACAGGGTCCCGGACGGATCCCGTAAACCATCCAGAAATGATGCCGGAAGAGACCCCAAATGATCCCGCAAAAGTCCCAAAATGACCCCGACAAGATCCCGGACGGATCCCGTAAACCATCCAGAAATGATGCCGGAAGAGACCCCAAATGATCCCGCGAAAGTCCCAAAATGACCCCGACAGGATCCCGGACGGATCCCGTAAACCATCCAGAAATGATGCCGGAAGAGACCCCAAATGATCCCGCAAAAGTCCCAAAATGACCCCGACAGGATCCCGTAAACCATCCAGAAATGATGCCGGAAGAGACCCCAAATGATCCCGCAAAAGTCCCAAAATGACCCCGACAGGATCCCGGACGGATCCCGTAAACCATCCAAAAATGATGCCGGAAGAGACCCCAAATGATCCCGCAAAAGTCCCAAAATGACCCCGACAGGATCCCGGACGGATCCCGTAAACCATCCAGAAATGATGCCGGAAGAGACCCCAAATGATCCCGCAAAAGTCCCAAAATGACCCCGACAGGATCCCGGACGGATCCCGTAAACCATCCAGAAATGATGCCGGAAGTGACCCCAAATGATCCCCCTAAAGTCCCAAAATAACCCCGACAGGGTCCCGGACGGATCCCGAAAACCATACAGAAATGATGCCGGAAGAGACCCCAAATGATCTCGCAAAAGTCCCAAAATGACCCCGACAGGATCCCGGAGGGATCTCGTAAACCATCCAGAAATGAGGCCGGAATATACCCCAAAAAGTCCCAAAATGACCCCGACAGGATCCCGGACGGATCCCGAAAACCATCCAGAAATGATGCCGGAAGAGCCCCCAAATGATCCCGAAAAAGTCCCCATATGACCCCGACAGGATCCCGCACGGATCCCGAAAACCATACAGAAATGATGCCGGAAGGGTCCCCAAATGATCGCGAAATAGTCCCGAAATGATTCCGGAGTAGTCCCGAAAATGTTCCAAAATAACCCCGACGGGATCCCGGACGGATCCCGTAAACTATATAGAAATGATCCCGGAAGGGTCCCAAAATGATCCCGAAATAGTCCCGAAAAAGTCCCGAAATTACCCCGGCGTAATCCCGGACCGATCCCGAAAACCGTCCAGAAATGATCCCGGAGGGTCTCGATATGACCCTTACGGGATTACAAATAAGGTGAAGCTAATTATAAAACCATGTTAATAAGGCAGCAGGCGCATTGGAGCGAATAAAAAGTTACATAGAAACATACAGGTAAAGCTAATAAAAGCGTGCTAATAAAAACAATTGATTGAGGGCGGATGGCGGGAGTAGAGGAGAGGACCACTGATCGTTCCTCCAAAATTGTCTAGATCTCGTTCTGTATGTACCAGATACCAAAAACTATTGATTTAGGAGAAAATTTATATTGAGTTATAACAATTTATAGATTTTACACCAGAGGGGGAGATAAAAGGGGGGGGCGGGCGGAGGGTGTCACTGCTTACTTTGTAAGCCCTCGACTTATTTGAACCCTTGAGTCTGTGATATTGGTGAAGGCCAGTATACGTAAAGTTATAATGTGTAAAAATTATGAAAAATAATTTCTCGAAGGGGTCGTGGGACCCCCACCCCTCTTTCCATGTTCGAAAAAAATTTCGCTAGTAGACTACTGTCTGTGTCCCAAATTTCATCAAAATCCGTGTAGCCATTCTGGCGTGATTCAGTCGCAAAGACGAAAAAATATAATAATTAAATTATAACTGTTCCTAGGGGGCGGGGACCACGCCCCGTTTGAAAAATATATAGCTAGTAGATCCTTCTAGACTATTGGCTATATGTGTGCAAAATTTCACCCAAATCGGTCCAGCCGTTCTTGCGTTATTGAGTCACAAAGACAAACGTCTGGACAAACATCCAAACATCCAAACATCCAAACATCCAAACATCCAAACATCTTCACATCCAAACTTTGCCATTTATAATATACTAGCCTTTACCCGCGGCCCCGTCCGCACGGAGAAAATTAAATATATGGGCTATTCACGTTAGCCTGCTTATCAAGTTATCTGTTTAAAAAATGTTTTCTGCCTAATGCATTTTATTTTTTAATTGAGTAAAAAAAAACTTAATGAGCTGATAACCTGATCTCGAAATTATCCAGAAAAATTCACGAAATGACCCCGACGCTATCGCGGACGGATCCAGAAAACCATCTAGAAATGCCACGGAAGGGTCTCCAAAAGTTCCCGGAATAGTCCAAAAAAACCCGAAATGACAACGACACGATTCCAGACTTATCCATAGAACCACAAAGAAATGATGCCTGGAGGGCACCAAAATGATCCCAAAATAGTCCCGAAAAAGTTCCGAAATGACCTTGACGGACTCCCGGACGGTTCTCAAAAACCATCAGAAAATATCCAGGAAGGGTCATAAATTATCCCGCCATAGTCCAGAAAAAGTTCCGAAATGACCCCGATGGGATCCCGAACGGATCCCGAAAACTATCCAGAAATGATGCCGGAAAGGTCCCCAAATGATCCCCTAATAGTCCCGAAATGATCCTGACGGGATCTCGAACGGATTCCTAAATGACCCTAATGGGATACCGGACAGATCTCGAAATCCATTCAGAAATGATCTTGGAAGGGCCCAAAATGATCCCGAAATAGTCTCGGAAAATTCCAGAAATTACCGCGACGGGATCCCGGACGGATCCTAAAAACTATCCAGAAATGATGCCGGAAAGGTCCTCAAATGATCCTCTAATAGTCCCGAAATGTCCGAAAACCATCCAGAAATTATGCCGGAGGGAAACCCAAATGATCCCGAAAACCATACAGAAATGATGCCGGAAAATACCCCAAATGATCCCGAAATAGTCCCGAAAAAGTCCCTAAATGGCCCCGGAGGGATCCCGGACGGATCCCGAAAACCATCCAGAAATTATGGCGAAAGGGCTCCCAAATGATCTGATACCAGTCGATAAAAAGTACCGAAATAACCCCGACGGGATCCCGGACGGATCCTGAAAACCATATAGAAATGATGCCGGAAGGTACCCCAAATGATCCCGAAGTGGTCCCGAAATTACCCTGGCAGGATCCCGTACGGATCCAGAAAACCATACAGAAATGTTGCCGAAAGGCTCCCCTAATTATCCCGTATTAGTCCCGAAAAAGTTCCGAAATGACCACGACGGGATTCCTGACGGATCTCGAAAACCATCCAGAAATTTTGCCGGAAGGGACCCCAAATGATCCCGAAAAAGTCACGAAATGACCACGACGTGATCCCGAAAACTATACAGAAATGATGCCGGAAAGGTCCCCAAATGATCCCCTAATAGTCCCGAAATGGCCCTGATGGAATCCCGGACGGATCCCGAAAAACATCCAGAAATAGTTCCGAAAGGGCCCCAAATGATCCCGTATTAGTCGAGAAAAAGTTCTGAAATGACGCCGTCGGGATCCCGGATGGATCCCGAAAACCACTAGAAATGATGCCGGAAGGTATCTCAAATGATCCCGTATTAGTCGAGAAAAAGTCCCAAAATGACCCCGACGGGATCCCGGACGGAGCCCGAAAACCATTTAGAAATGATGCCGGAAGGTACCTCAAATGATCCCGTATTAGTCGAGAAATAGTCCCGAAATTACCCTGACGGGATCCCGGACAGATCCCCAAAACCATCTAGAAATGGTGCCGGAAGGTACCTCATGTGATCCCGAAATAGTCCCGAAATGAACCCGACGGGATCCCGGACGGATCCCGATAACCATCTAGAAATGATGCCGGAAGGTACCCCAAATGATCCCGAAATAGTCCCAAAATGACCCCGACTGGATACCGGACGGATCCCCAAAACCATCCAGAAATTATGCCGAAAGCGTCCCCAAATGATCCCGTATTAGTCGGGAAAAAGTCCCGAAATGACCCCGACGGGATCCCGGACGGATCCCGAAAACCATTTAGAAATGATGCCGGAAGGTACCTAAAATGATCCAGTATTAGTCCAGAGAAAGTCCCAAAATGACCCTGACGGGATCCCGGACGGATCCCGAAACCCATCCAGAAATGATGCCGAAAGGGTCCCCAAATGATCCCGAAATAGTCCCGAAATGACCCTGACGGGATCCCGGACGGATCACGAAAACCATCCAGATATGATGCCGAAAGGGTCCCCAAATGATCCCGAAATAGTCCCAAAATGACCACGACGTGATCCCGGATGGAGCCCGAAAACCATTTAGAAATGGTGCCGGAAGGTACCTCAAATGATCCCGTATTAGTCGAGAAATAGTCCCGAAATGACCCTGACGGGATCCCGGACAGATCCCGAAAACCATCTAGAAATGGTGCCGGAAGGTACCTCATGTCATCCCGAAATAGTCCCGAAATGACCCCGACGGGATGCCGGACGGATCCCGAAAAACATCTAGAAATGATGCCGGAAGGTACCCCAAATGATCCCGAAATAGTCCCGAAATGACCCCGACGGGATCCCGGACGAATCCCGAAATCCATCCAGAAATGATGCCGAAAGCGTCCCCAAATGATCCCTATTAGTTGGAAAAAAGTCCCGAAATGACCCCGACGGGATCCCCGACGGATCCCGAAAACCATCCAGAAATGATGCCGGAAGGGTCCCTAAATGATCGCGAAATAGTCCCGAAATGATCCCGGAATAGTCCAGAAAATGTCCCAAAACAACCCCGACGGGATCCCGGACGGATCCCGAAAATTATACAGAAATGATCTCGGAAGGGTCCAAAAATGTTCCGAAATAGCCCCGAAAAATTCCCGAAATTACCCCGGCGGGATCGCGGACGGATCCCGAAAACCATCCAGAAATGATCCCGGAAGGGTCTCGATATGACCCTAACGGGATTACAAATAGGGTGAAGATAATTTTAAAACCATGTTAATAAGGCAGCAGGGGCGTTGGAGCGAATGAAGAGTTACAAAGAAACATACAGGTAAAGCTAATAAAAGCGTGCTAATAAAACCAATTGAAGGAGGGCGGATGGCGGGAGGAGGAGAGTACCACTGATCGTTTTTCCAAAATTCTTTAGATCTCGATCTGTATGAGCCAGATACCAAAAATTATTGATTTAGGAGAAAATTTACATTGAGTTATAACAATTTATAGATTTTGCACCAGAGGGGAGAGGAGGGGGGGGGAGGGAGGGGGGTGTATCACTGCTCACTTTGTAAGCCCTCGACTTATTTCACGAATTGAGTCTGTAATATTGGTGAAGGCCAGTATACGTAAAGTTTAATCTGTAAAAATTGTTCAAAAGTAATTATTCGAAGGGGCCGTGGGACCTCCTCCCCCCTTTCTACGTTCGAAAAAAATTTCACCAATATCTCTGTCCCAAATTTCATCAACATCCGTGTAGCCGTTCTGGCGTGATTCAGGTACAAAGACGAAAAAATACAATAATTAAATTATAACTGTTCCTAGGGGGCGGGGACTTCCCCCCTTTTCAAAAAAATATAGCTAGTAGATCCTTCTAGACTATTGGCTATATGTGTGCCAAATTTCATCCAAATCCGTCCAGCCGTTCTTGTGTGATTGAGTCACAAAGACAAACGTCTGGACAAACATCCAAACATCCAAACATCTAAACATCCAAACTTTCCCATTTATAATATATAGCCTTTACCCGCGGCCCCGTCCGCAAGGAGAAAATGAAATATGTGGGCTATTCACGTTAGCCTGCTTATAAAGTTATCTGTTTAAAATTTTTTTTCTGTCTAATGCATTTTATTTTTGTAATTGAGTAAAAAAAAGAACTTTATGAGGTGATAACCTGATAGGATCCCAAAATGATAACGAAATTATCCAGAAAAAGCCCCGGAAGTGTTTCCAAAAGTTCCCGAAGTAGTCCCAAAAAAACCCGAAATGACAACGACACGATTCTAGACTTATCCAGATAACCACACAGAAATGATGCCTGAAGGGTACCAAATTGATCCCGAAATAGTCCCGAAAAAGTTCCGAAATTACCCTGACGGGCTCCCGGACGGATCTCAGAAACCACTCAGAAAATATCCAGGAAGGGTCCCTAAATTATCCCGACTAACTCCAGAAAAAGTTCCGAAATGGCTCCGAGGGGATCCACGTTGGATCGCGAAAACCATACAGAAATGATTCCGGAAGGATTCCAAAATGATCCCGAAATAGTCCGGAATTGACCCAGATGGGATCCCGCACAGATCCAGAAATGATCCCGGAAGGGTGCAAAAACTATCCCGGAAAAGTAACAAAAAATCCCGAAATGGCTCCTACGGCATCCCGGACGGATCCAGAAATGATCTCGGAAGGGTCCCCAAATGATCCCAAAATGGTCCCGAAATGAACCTGATGGATCCGGCAAACCATCAAGAAATTATGCCGAAAGGGTCCCAAAATGATCCCGAAATAATACAGAAAAAGTCACGAAACGACCCCTAGAGGATCCCCAAATGATCCCGTATTAGCCCCGAAAAGGTCCCGAAATAACCCCGACGGGATCCCGGACAAATCCCGAAAACCATCCAGAAATGATGCCGGAAGGAATCCCAAATGATTCCGTAAAAGTCCCGCATTGATTCCGACGGGATCCCGGACAAATCCCGAAAACCATCCAGAAATGATGCCGGAAGGAATCCCAAATGATTCCGTAAAAGTCCCGCATTGATACCGAAAATCATCCAGAAGTGACGCCGGAAAGGTCCTCAAATGATCACCTAAAGTCCCGAAATGACCCTTAAGGGGTCATGGACGGATCCCATAAACCATCCAGAAATGATCCCGATATATTCCCGAAGAAGTCCCGAAATGACCCTGACGGGATCTCGAACGCACCCCTAAATGACCCTGACGGGATCCCGGACAGATCCCGAAATCCATCCAGAAATGATCTTGGGAGGGACCCCAAATGATCCCGAAAAAGTCCCGCAATGATTCCGAGGGGATCCTGATCGGATACCGATAACCATACAGAAGTGATGCCGGAATGGTCCTCAAATGATCACCTAATACCAAAATGACCCTGACGGCATCCCGGACTGATCCCAAAATCCATCCAGAAATGATCTTGGGAAGGTCCTAAAATTATCCCGAAATAGTCTCGGAAAAGTTCAGAAATTACCCTGACGGGTTCCCGGACGAATCCTGAAAGCCATCTCTAAATGATCCCGAAAAAGTCCCGAAATGACCCTGACTGGACCCCGAAAGGATCCCGAAAACTATCCAGAAATGATGCCGGAAATGTCCTCAAATGATCACCTAATAGTTCCGAAAAGACCCTGACGGGATCCCGAACGGATCCCGACAACTATCTAGAAATGATGCCGAAAGGGCCCGCAAATGATCCCGTATTAGTCGAGAAAAAGTCCCGAAATGAACCCGACGGGATGCCGGACGAATCCCAAAAACCAACCAGAAATGATGCCGGAAGGGACACCAAATGATCCCGAAAAAGTCCCGCAATAATTCCGACGGGATCTTGAGCGGATACCGAAAACCATCCAGAAGTGATGCCGAAAAGGTCCTCAAATGATCACCTAATATTCCCAAAATGACCCTGACGGCATCCCGGACAGATCCCGAAATCCATCCAGAAATGATCTTGGGAGGGTCCCAAAATTATCCCGAAATAGTCTGGGAAAAGTCCAGAAATTACCCTGACGGATACCGGACGAATCCTGAAAACCAATCTTAAATGATGCCGAAAAAGTCCCGAAATGACCCTGATGGGACCCGGAAAGGATCCCGAAAACTAACCAGAAATGATGCCGGAAAGGTCCTCAAATGATCTCCCAATAGTTCCGAAAAGACCCTGACGGGATCCCGAACGGATCCCGACAACTATCCAGAAATGATACCGAAAGGGCCCGCAAATGATCCCGTATTAGTCGAGAAAAAGTCCCGCAATTATTCCGACGGGAATCTGAACGGATACCGAAAACCATCCAGAAGTGATGCCGGAACGGTCCTCAAATGCTCACCTAATAGTCCCAAAATGACCCTGAGGGCATCCCGGACAAATCCCGAAATCCATCCAGAAATGATCTTGGGAAGGTCCCAAAATGATCCCGAAATAGTCTCGGAAAAGTCCAGAAATTACCCTGACGGGTTCCCGGACGAATCCTAAAAGCCATCCTTAACTGATCCCGAAAAAGCCCCGAAATGACCCTGACGGGATCCCGAAAGGATTCCAAAAACTATCCAGAAATGATGCCGGAAAGGTCCTCAAATGATCCCCTAATAGTTCCGAAATGACCGTGACGGGATCCCGAACGGATCCCGACAACTATCCAGAAATTATGCCGAAAGGGTCCGCAAATGATCCCGTATTAGTCGAGAAAAAGTCCCGAAATGACCCCGACGGGATCCCGGACGAATCCCAAAAACCATCCAGTAATGATGCCGGTAGGTATCCCAAATGATCCCCAAATAATCCCGAAATGACCTCGTCGGCATCCCGGACGGATACCGAAAATTATCCAGAAATGATGCCGGAAAGGTCCACAAATGATCCCCTAATAGTCCCGAAATTACCCTGATGGGATCCAGGACGGATCCCGAAAACCATCCAGAAATGATGCCGGAAGAGCCCCCAAATGATCCCGAAAAAGTCCCCAAATGACCCCGACGATATCCCGGAAGGATTCTAAAAACTATCCAGAAATGATGCCGGAAAGGTCCTCAAATGATCCCCTAATAGTTCCGAAATGACCGTGACGGGATCCCGAACGGATCCCGACAACTATCCAGAAATTATGCCGAAAGGGTTCCCAAATGATCCCGTATTAGTCGCGAAAAAGTCCCGAAATGACCCCGACGGGATCCCGGACGGATCCCGAAAACCATCCAGAAATGATGCCGGATGAGCCCCAAAATGATCCCGAAAAAGTCCCCAAATGACCCCGACGAGATCCCGGACGGATCCCGAAAACCAACCAGAAATCATGCCGGAAGAGCCCCCAAATGATCCCGAAAAAGTCCCCAAATGACCCCGACGATATCCCGGACGGATCCCGAAAACCATCCAGAAATGATGCCGGAAGAGCCCTCAAATGATCCCGAAAAAGTCCCCATATGACCCCGACGAGATCCCGCACGGATCCCGAAAACCATCCAGAAATGATGCCGGAAGGGTCCCCAAATGATCGCGAAATAGTCCCGAAATGATTCCGGAATAGTTCCGAAAATGTTCCAAAATAACCCCGACGGGATGCCGGACGGATCCCGTAAACTATACAGAAATGATCCCGGAAGGGTCCCAAAATGATCCCGAAATAGTCCCGAAAAAGTCCCGAAATTACCCCGGCGTAATCCCGGACCGATCCCGAAAACCATCCAGAAATGATCCCGGAAGGGTCTCGATATGACCCTTACGGGATTACAAATAAAGTGAAGCTAATTATAAAACCATGTTAATAAGGCCGCAGGCGCATTGGAGCGAATAAAAAGTTAGATAGAAACATACAGGTAAAGCTAATAAAAGCTTGCTAATAAAAACAATTGATGGAGGGCGGATGGCGGGAGTAGAGGAAAGGACCACTGATCGTTCCTCCAAAATTGTCTAGATCTCGTTCTGTATGTACCAGATACCAAAAACTATTGATTTAGGAGAAAATTTAGATTGAGTTATAATAATTTATGGATTTTACACCAGAGGGGGCGATAAAGGGGGCGGGCGGAGGGTGTCACTGCTTACTTTGTAAGCCCTCGACTTATTTGACCCCTTGAGTCTGTGATATTGGTGAAGGCCAGTATACGTAAAGTTATAATGTGTAAAAATTATGAAAAATAATGTCTCGAAGGGTCGTGGGACCCCCACCCCTCTTTCCATGTTCGAAAAAAATTTCGCTAGTAGACTACTGCCTGTGTCCCAAATTTCATCAAAATCCGTGTAGCCATTCTGGCGTGATTCAGTCGCAAAGACGAAAAAATATAATAATTAAATTATAACTGTTCCTAGGGGGCGGGGACCACGCCCCTTTTGAAAAATATATAGCTAGTAGATCCTTCTAGACTATTGGCTATATGTGTGCAAAATTTCATCCAAATCGGTCCAGCCGTTCTTGCGTTATTGAGTCACAAAGACAAACGTCTGGACAAACATCCAAACATCCAAACATCCAAACATCCAAACATCTAAACATCCAAACATCTTAACATCCAAACTTTCCCATTTATAATATATATTAGATATTAGATAATCGCATCATGAATTCCTGATTGGATTTTTGCATTTTCTGGATTGCGGCTAAAAGTGCCTCTTCTGTACTCATTTTGACAGATCCGTGATAATTTCTTTTATTACGACACACTAGGCCACTGATCTGGCTTCAGGTCCCTCAATTCACCTCTTCAACTTTATTAAATATTAAATATAAAATATAATTAATGGTAATGTAATTGTAAGTGCATCAAGCACGTGCACACATTTTCAGAAGAAGAAGTTCGTAAGCTGTTTTTTAGGAGATTAAGGATTGCCAACTAAAATGTTTAGGTGTAGGGGATACCAGATCTCCAAACTATGAATATTAATAAATAAGTACTTAAGTACTTAAAAAAAAACCTACATTAATTTTAAAATTCATATCTTGTTGAAATCAGAACTGATTTTAGATTTTCCTCAGATAATTCTTTATATATACATATAAATTAAAAAAGGGATACATTAATTTAAATTTTCGTCATATTTTGTAAGATTTCTCTAACATCTCCAAGAATCAGTTAACAGTTAATACACTGCGGAAAGCGCAAAATGCCCTCTTTCTGACAACATCTAAGTCTCGTTGGCTAAACAGAAATAATAAAGTTATAGTCCAATATATGGATTAACTAATGGAAGAGAGGTAATGGACTTGACAAATTTTAGACACCAATAAAAAAAGTTACCCGAACTTTCCGGAAGAATTTTAGTAAACAGACCTATTTAACAACTGAAAGCTTTTTTTAATTTCGAGTCGGCGTTTGCTTACTAGGAAAATAATAGGATCAATATATAAAACCTCCGTTTTCTAAAGTTTTTCGCTAAATAAAATTGTAGACAAAATTTTATTAAACGCCAAAATATAGATCTGTGTTTAACAGCGCAACAATACAAAGAAATAACGTTATATTTATTTAGTAAAACATCCAGATTTGCAAAACCGATGATGCCTGAGGGGAAAGAATAAACTATTTGATTTCCACAACATACAGTATTTGACCTGTAATCCCAAGTGATAGGAATAAATTCTTATCACTTTTGATTTTCGGTACGTTATGGACCTTATTTGGGATTGGTCCACGTATAAATAAACAAACAATTGCAGAGAAATGTTGTTTTGAAAAAGTATAGCAAATTGCGTCATTTCATTTCGCTAGAATATCAATAAATACGGTTGATTTGTTATTTTGATCGAGCAAAATATGTTTGTGTAGCTAATGAAAACAAGTAAGGAAGGTTAAGTTCGGGTGTAACCGAACATTACATACTCAGTTGAGAGCTATGGTGGCAACACAAGGGAAAATAACCATGTAGGAAAATGAACCGAGGGTAACCCTGGAAGAGTATTTTAAGAGGGAGTGGGCAATAGTTCTATAGGTGGCCGCCATTTAGGGATATCACAATAAAGGTGGATCAGGGTTGACTTTAGAATATGTTTGTACGATATGGGTATCAAATGAAAGGTGTTAATGAGTATTTTAAAAGGGAGTGATCCTTATTTCCATAGGTGGACGCCGTTTCGAGATATCGCCATCAAGGTGGACCAGGGGTGACTCTAGAATGCGTTTGTACAATATGGGTATCAAACGAAAGGTGTTAATGAGTATTTCAAAAGGGCGTGGGGTTTAGTTCTACAGGTGGTCGCCTTTTCGAGATATCGGCATAAAGGTGGACCAGGGGTGACTCTAGAATATGTTTGTACGATATGGGTAACAAATGAAAGGTGTTTTTGAGTATTTTGAAAGGGCGTGGGGCTTAGTTCTATAGGTGGACGCCTTTTCGAGATATCGCCATAAAGGTGGACCAGGGGTGACTCTAGAATGTGTTTGTACGATATGTGTATCAAATTAAAGGTATTAATGAGGCTTTTAAAAGGGAGTGGTGGTAGTTGTATATGTGAGGGCGTTTTCCAGATATCGACCAAAATGTGGACCAGGGTGACCCAGAACATCATCTGTTGGATACCGCTAATTTATTTATATATATAATACCACGAACAGTATTCCTGCCAAGATTTCAAGGGTTTTTTATTTCGCCCTGCAGAACTTTTTCATTTCATTCTACTTAATATGGTAGGTGTCACACCCATTTTACAAAGTTTTTTTCTAAAGTTATATTTTGCGTCAATAAACCAATCCAAATACCACGTTTCATCCCTTTTTTCGTATTTGGTAAAGAATTATGGCATTTTTTTCGTTTTTGGTAATTTTCGATATTGAAAAAGTGGGCGTGGTCATAGTCGGATTTCGGCCAATTTTTACACCAATACAAAGTGAGTTCAGATAAGTACATGAGCTGAGTTTAGTAAAGATATATCGATTTTTGCTCAAGTTATCGTGTTAACGGCCGAGCGGAAGGACAGACGGTCGACTGTGTATAAAAACTGGGCGTGCCTTCAACCGATTTCGCGCTTTTTCGCAGAAATAAGTTATCGTCCCAGAATCTAAGCCCCTATCAAATTTCACAAGGATTGGTAAATTTTTGTTTGACTTATGGCATTAAAAGTATCCTAGACAAATTAAATGAAAAAGGGCGGAGCCACGCCCATTTTGAAATTTTCTTTTATTTTTGCATTTTGTTTCACCATATCATTACTGGAGTTGAATGTTGACATAATTTACTAATATACTGTAAAGATATACAATTTTTTTTTTAAATTTGACTTAAAAAAATTTTTTTTTTTAAAAGTGGGCGTGGTCGTTCTCCGATTTTGCTAATTTTTATTAAGCATACATATAGTAATAGGAGTAAGGTTCCTGCCAAATTTTATCATGACGTAAGAAATGTATGCCCAACAATGACTCCAACTTGTCTTCGAGTCAGGGGCACAGCTGTCCTCCTACGAATGTCCCTTCAACCGCGTTGACTGATACGAACAGGCTTACCAAAGACGTTATGAATAATGCAGCTCAGGAATCTCCACAAGAATCTCCACAAGGCTGTGTCGAGACTTCCAGTGAGACGATCTCTGGCAAATTAAACGATGCACGAACTAATAGTGGTACCTTTGCGGCTGTTTGTTCTACGTCACCAATGTTGATTTCGCTGGACTCCCCAATTCATCCTACACCTCCACCGGTATCTTTAGCTCCAACAATAACAGTAACCGATACCGAGGTTGTTGCTAGCGATACAAGTGTACCTGAAAAAAATAGTACTTCTTTGACGGGCTCGATAACCAACGCTAGGTCAAGCAATGCGTTTTCTGTCAACTGTTCTATAACGGCCGCACCATCGAGCGCTCTGGTGCGCTATCCGCTACTCCTTTGCAGGTGACTGCCGTGCCACCTCGTAGGGCTGTATTTGTGTCCCGATTACACGCCTCGTTTACCGAAAATGACATTGCTCATTACGTTTGCTCTAAACTTGGTGTTGCACCCACTAGTAACATCAATGTGTATAAGTTTAGCTTTAAATATGAGAGAGACATCTCATTTAAAATATCCCTTTCAGATGAATATTTCGATAAGGTACTTAATTCCTCTTTTTGACCTAAGCATACTGTGGTTCACTTGTTCACAAGAAAGGCGAGGGCCGAACCTATTTTATTACAGCCAAAAAACGGTATGACGGACACAGTAATAACAACACAAAGGTAATTGCTAATCTGTCCCGTCTTCTCATTAATTACCAAAATGTTCGTTGTTTACGATCAAAACTTGTTCCATTCTTCCTTAATTCTTTCAACTTTTCTGCACAAGTTGTAGCTTTTACGGAGACCTGGCTAAAGCCTGATAATTACAATTCTGAGGTTTTTTCTAATAAATATGCTGTTTATCGGCGTGATCGCATCTCTAGAGCGGGAGGTGTCCTTATTGCTGTTGAATCTAACCTATCATCTGAGTTGATTTCGCTGGACAATATCTCTCATATCGAATTCATAGCAGTTAGGCTTTCATTCGGTAGCTATAGCGTAATTGTTTGCTGTTCGTATATACCACTTCGCTCGGATATGGATGTTTATGTAAGTCATAGCTCGGCCATCTGCGATTTGCATTCGCAGTTGGGAGATAACGATCGACTTGTTGTTGTTGGTGACTTTAACTTGCCAACAGTTAGTTGGGTTAATATAAGTGATTCAAACTTTTTAACTCCTACTGCTCAACATGAGTTTCTCAATTGGTTGTTAGACTCATCTCTTTTACAGATTAACAATGTTCCAAATAGTGGAAATAAAATGCTGGATTTAGTATTTGTGGATGGCTCGGTGGGTACTGTCCTTACGCAAATACCACCTTTATCCCTTCCAGAAGACCCTCTTCACCCTACGCTGGAGATATCACTTGATATCAGCCTACCCCGTAGGATTCAAGTACAGCCTCGTCCCCGATTTAGATGCTTCTACAAAGCGAATTTCATTATGCTCAATGATCTGTTGGCTTCCCATGATTGGTCGGATCTCTATGCTTGCACTGATGTCGATTCGGCTATCTCTATATTTTACAGTACGCTTGATGGCTTCTTTGATACCTGCATTCCTACTCGCTATACCCTATGTTGGTTTTCAAGGCAACTTATCAGACTTAATAACATTAAATCTAGGCTCTATAAGAGATTCAAGAAATCTGGAGCATCTGCAGACCTCTCTAAATATCTAATAGCTCGTTCTAAATTTCACCGTCTTAATCAGCTTTGTTATAAAAATTACTTGAGTTGTTGTAAAGCCCAATTTTTTAGAAATCCAAAAAAGTTTTACAGTTTCGTAAATTCAAAGCGGAAAACTTCTGGGTATCGTTCCTCATTAACCTTTGGAGGTAAAAAAGCTGGCACTGATGACGACGTTGCTGAAATATTTTCTGAGTTCTTTAAGTCCACGTATTCATCCAGTGGTTTTCATTCCGGTCATTATCCCTATCGCTTAGATAGCTCGAATTACATTAGGAATCCTGCTATTGATGGTAATATTGTTCTTCAGAGTCTTCAATTTTTGAAGCCCACCTTTTCTCCGGGACCAGACGGTGTTCCTAGTTGCGTGCTTAGGTACTGCGCCGAAAACATGTATGAGCCTATTTTAAAATTATTTGAGCTATCTCTGGGATCTGCGTCATTCCCGGCACTTTGGAAACAGTCTTTTATTATACCCCTGCATAAAAAAGGTAGTAGGTCAAAAGTTGAAAACTACAGGGGTATTGCTAAACTTTCAGTCATTCCTAAAGTCTTTGAACAGATTGTTACCAGTAACTCCAATATCAGTGTTCTAGTCTTTTATCTCCATGCCAACACGGTTTTATTCGTCAAAGGTCAACCATTACAAATTTGCTTGTATTCACCTCTATAGTTATGGAAGGATTTTTATCGAACAAGCAAACGGATGTCATCTACACGGACTTCAGTAAAGCATTTGATACCGCCAACCATGAGTTGCTTATTCATAAGCTTGATTTACTGGGCTTTCCGTTTCACCTATTAATGTGGCTGAAAAGCTATCTTTCTAACCGGACCCAAAAAGTCCTGTTCAAGTGCAATCTGTCGGAATCGTTCGGAGTTTCCTCCGGCGTACCCCAGGGAAGTCATCTAGGCCCTTTGCTCTTTGCCCTTTTCATTAATGACTTGCCCCAGACAATATTATATTCCCATACTATAATGTATGCGGATGATGTAAAACTTTGCTACACTTACTGTCCTACCGATTTGAGTTCCTTGGATCTTCTTCAGGCCGACTTGGACTCGTTCCAATGTTGGTGCACAACAAATTTACTAGCTTTAAATTGCTCTAAATGTAAGCATATGACATTTCACCGAGTGAAGCCAGCATTGAAATCTTATGTAATAGATGATACGCCTTTGGAGCGTATATCTATTGCGCAAATGATCTAGGTGTCCTTTTTGATCCGAAATTGAATTTTAACATGCATATTTCATCTATAGCCAACAAAGCGTTGGGTTTACTTGGATTTGTTAAAAGATGGGCTAAAGAGTTCGATGATCCGTACCTCACTAAGGTTCTTTACACATGGCTGGTTCGTCCAATACTCGAGTATTGCTCATGCGTTTGGTCCCCTGTTTTTCAAAAGCATATAAAGCGTCTTGAGTCAGTTCAAAAGCAATTTTTGATATTTGCATTGCGCGGCCTTCCTCCTTACAGAAGTAGACTTCTTCTTATTAACTTACCCACGCTGGAAAATCGGAGAATATTACTGGGGTATTGTTCATCCATAAGCTCATTATTGGAGAAATTGATTCTGCGGACCTCCTCAGCCGCTTGTTTTTTGCGGTTCCCCATAGAGTATCCAGACACTACGTTCCTTTCTATTTACCCCTTTGTCGACGAAACTTTGCTAAAAATAATCCTCTTCTTATCTGGTGCGTGCACTACAATGACTTGTATAGCTGTATCAGTATTGAATGTACTTTTGCCACTATACGTAATGCAATACTTGCCTATCTAATTTAAGAGATACAAGCTAATTTAATTTGCCGGCATTTTATTCCTTCCATAAAAAACAGGCACTATCTCGTATAAGGATGGAGGAAGATTTATCAACATGTACCATTAAGAAGGAACAAGACAATACTGTGTTGATTGGAATCTGGCGCATTCCAACAACGTAAAAAACATGCTTTTTCATGAGTCATTGACCGGAATCGTATGCATTCCGGCAGTATAATCTTATGGTTCAGGCATCGAGCTGATTGGAATCCGGTGCATTCCAACAACACAGGTCATGTTACTTTTTTATGCCTTGTGATGGCGTATCCTCATTACACTACTCTTAGCACTGCCGGATTCCCATGACATGCTGATTGGAATCTTGTTGCATTCCAGGAAGATTGGAATCCACTGCATTCCGAAATCATGCTGAGCGGAATCTCATACATTCCGCCAGTATAAGATTTCGGCATAAGACCTTATTTCTGCTCATATTTCTTATTATTATTATATTGTGAAATTAAAGAGTAATGTTCATTAAAATTTCTTTGTTTGTAATATAACATTGTTGAAATCTCGATATATCTTAAATTTTATCTTTTGAGTTGTATATTTATATATCTTTTATATTATGCAGTCGACCATAGTTTGTCGTCGACTTTAAATAATAAATAAATAAATAAATATCTTCAACAACTGCCAAATTACAGCTTGTAAAACTTTTAAATTACCTTCTTTTAAAAGTGGGCGGTGTCACGCCTATTGTCCAAAATTTTACTAATTTTCCATTCTGCGTCATAGGTTCAACTCACCTACCAAGTTTCATCGCTTTATTCGTCTTTGATAATGAATTATCGCACTTTTTCGGTTTTTCGAAATTTTCGATATCGAAAAAGTGGGCGTGGTTATAGTCCGATATTGTTCATTTTAAATAGCGATCTGAGATGAGTGCTCAGGAACCTACATACCAAATTTCATCAAGATACCTCAAAATTTACTCAAGTTATAGTGTTAACGGACAGACGGACGGACGGACATGGCTCAATCAAATATTTTTTCGATCCTGATGATTTTGATATATGGAAGTCTATATCTATCTCGATTCCTTTATACCTGTTATTGACCTGGCTAAATGACACTTTTATGGATGGTGAATTTTTCGATGAAAATTTATTCTGCGTTTTTCGAAAAGATCGCGATGCATTAAAAACTGGTCTGTCTAGAGGAGGAGGCGTTTTAATTGCGATTCGGCGAAAATATCGAGCGATTCTGGTGCCATTGCCGAATGCTGATTCTCTTTTAGATATGCTTTGCGTTTCTGTACATAGAGTTTCTAAACTTTTAATTTGTGTTTCTTATGTACCGCCTACTAGTAGCGATTTACTTTATAAAGAGCATGTTGATAATATTTTAGCTTTAGCATCTAGTTATGAAAATGTTTGCGTTTTTGGCGACTTCAACCTCAGTAATCTAGAATGGTCTACTTTTGATAATAGTCGGGGGCTTCTTCCTATGTCTTCAAATGCGTTTGCTGAAACCCATTTGATTGACGGCTTCTCAAGATGTGACCTTAGTCAGATTAACAGTTTTAATAACAGTCTTAATAGAATATTACATCTCATTTTTTTAAGTGATAATATGAATTTTTGCCTCCAGGAATGTCTAGACCCTTTGTCCACTCCTGGTCCCCATCATGTACTGCTTGTTCTTCATTTGGAATTTTATGAGTTTAATTCTTACGTAGAAGATTCACTTTCCAAGTTTTGTTTTAAAAATTACGATGTTGATGCTGTTAATGCGGTAATTGAGTCTATTGATTGGGATCCGCTATTTACTGAGGTTGGAGTTACCGGTTGTTTTAATATTTTTAAGAATAATTTAAATTGCATTTGTTGTGAACATATTCCGAGTGTAAGAAAAAAGGTTTAAAAAATTCCTTGGTTCACAAAAGAGTTGAAAAAAATGAAGAATTTGCGAAACAAGTTTTTCAAAAAATTTAAAAAATCTAGGTCTCCTACTTCCAAGGAATTGTATTTAAAATATTTGAAAGAATTTAAGTCATTGAGCAAAGTTTTGAAGCGGAATTATTTAAGTAAATTTGAAGACGATATTAAAGTGAATCCGAAGGCTTTTTGGCGTTATGTGAAGTCAAAGAGATCGTGTTCTAGTATTCCCTCTGCTGTATTTTACAAAGATACACAAGCGGATTCGGCTTTAGATGCTGCAAATCTTTTTGCAGATTTTTTCAGCACGAATTTCGAGGCTGACTCTTGAGTAGTGGTGGTTTTTATAGTGCCTTGGATGCTAGTGGTTTTTCACTAAACTTTGGGGCTCTTGAACTCTCGTTAGATGATATTGAACTTGGGATTCGTCAAATCAAAGTGTCGTCACAGACTGATGTCGATGGGTTTTCGTCTCACCTTTTTAAAAACTGTGCGCAGCTCTCGCCTACCCGATCTGGCTGCTTTTCAATAAATCCCTTGAGCAAGGCGTCTTCATTGATGCATGGAAAATCTCCTTTATCACGCCAGTTTTTAAATTTGGCAATAAAAATGATATTTCCAATTATCGCTCTATTTCTAAAATTTCCACTGTCTCAAAACTTTTTGAATGCATAGTGAAAAATAAAATTCTTTTCTCCATTCATCGTCTCATCTCTGTTGATCAGCATGGATTCATGTCTGGGAGATCAACCACTTCTAATATAGCAGTTTTCTCCGAATACTGCATTGAAGCCTTTAGTAACCGCGCCCAAGTTGACACAGTGTATACTGATTTTTCGAAAGCGTTTGATAAAGTTAACCATCGTATTTTGTTATCAAAGTTACAAAGTTTTGGTTTTCATTCAAATTTTTTAAACTGGATTAAATCGTATCTTTCTAATAGATCATGTGAAGTTGTAGTTGATGGGGTGTCCTCGTATTCTTTTATTGCCTCCTCTGGGGTTCCTCAGGGAAGTATATTGGGTCCGATTCTTTTTGTGATGTTCATCAATGATATTACTACTTGTTTTAAATATTCTAAATTTCTCTTGTATGCTGATGACATGAAGATTTTTAGCAAAATAACGTGTTCCTCTGACTCGACGAAACTTCAGAGTGATCTTGACAATGTTGTAGCTTGGTGTCAGAAAAATATGCTTCCCTTAAATATTAAAAAATGCTCCCATGTCTCCTATTCCAAGTCCCGTACTCTTATACCTACTTCATATTTTATTGGTGGCTCACAACTAGACATTGTTTCTAAAATCACTGATCTTGGGGTGGTCTTTGATTCCAAGTTTACTTTTCATAGCCATCTTAACTATACCATAGCTAAGTCTTACTCTATGCTGGCTTTTGTCAGACGTTTCAGTTCAGATTTCTCCGATCCGTATACTTTAAAGACACTCTTTACTTCACTGGTACGCTCGAAACTAGAATATGTTGCTTTTATTTGGCGTCCGTATTATTCCTGTCATATTAGTCGATTGGAGAGAGTTCAGAAAATCTTTATTAAGTATGCTCTGCGACCCCTTCTTTTAAAATACTCATTAACACCTTTCATTTGATACCCATATTATACAAACGCATCCTAGAGTCACCCCTGGTCCACGTTTATGGCGATATCCCGAAAAGGCGTCCACCCATAGAACTAAGGCCCACTTCCTTTTAAAACACTTATTAACACCTTTCGTTTGATACCCATATTGTACAAACGCATTCTAGAGTCAACCCTGGTCCACTTTTATAACGATATTCCGAAAAGGCGTCCACCTATAGAACTAAGGCCCACTCCCTTTTAAAATACTCATTAACATCTTTTATTTGATACCCATATAGTACAAACAAATTCTAGAGTCACCCCTGGTCCACCTTTATGGCGATATCTCGAAAAGGCGTCCACATATAGAACTAAGGCACACTCCCTCATAAAATACTTTTTAATACCTTTCATTTGATACCCATGTCATACAAACACATTCCAGGCTTACCCTAGGTTCTTTTTACAACATGGTGATTTTCCCTTACTTTGTCTCCACAGCTCTCAACTGAGTATGTAATGTTCGGTTACACCCGAACTTAGCCTTCCTTACTTGTTCTCTTTATAAAGCTTTCTTCTTTGCTTATTTAATATTTTATTTTAATATTTTAAAGTTGATTTACTAATTACAAAATATTTTCAATGAATATTGTTACACATCAAAATGAATATTATAGAAAAGTATAAAAACATATTCCACATAAATTACAAACATAGTTATTTAAAAGTAGCTAATGTTCAAGTGTATATTGTGGTTTACATCTTTAAAATTTCACTTGGAAAATTAAGCACCATTGATATAAATCCCTTTTTTTGCAAAGATATAGCTTATTTTATTCGTCCACGGGCGGTGCTACGCCCATTTTCAAAAAAATCAAGAGTCTTAATATCAGCCCAATAATCACGTTTTATGTGTTTTCCAAAACGGTATATGTGACCGGCCTATGAAAAGGTGGCTTATGACTCCAAAAAAATTTTTCCACTATTTTTCTGGTTTCGATAGTTTTGAGACGCTCTTTCACGTGGTGAAAACTGGAAAGTCCAAACTTGCTTAGAATTATACTTAAAATGTGGAGAAAGAAGAGCACAAATGAAAGACGGTGAAGCCTTTGGTTCCTTCAATGCCACTTTGGTGCTTTTGATAGTACATATTTGTTTCGATGGCAATGGAGCCAAAATATCGGTCAGAAACTGGTTTGTGCTTTGCCTTTTGGGGATGACTATTCATAATGCAAAAGAAAAACTACTAAGAAACTGAAGAAACGCCTTGTTTATCTTTAACAGCTCTTTCTCGCAATTTCTTTTTTGAGTCATAAGCCACCTTTTCATAGGCCGGGTCACATATATATGAAAAGCGGGCGTGGTTACCATCCGATTTCCCTCATTTTTAATAGCGATGGGAGATGAACTCCAAGGAACCCATATACCAAATGTCAATATTTTATTCTCAATATTCACTCAAGTTATTGTGTGCACTGACAGATGGACGGAGGGACGGACGGACATGGCTAAATCAATTCCTGTTTTCATCCTCAGCATTTTGATATATGGAAGTCTATATATATCTCGATTCTTTTAAGCCCGTTATGCTACCAAAGTCCAAACAACGCTGAGTATAACAAGATTGACCTTGAGTAGCTTTAACTTAAGTTTAGATGTATTTTTGTTATTTCAAATTCCTGGAATCTCATTTTTATTTACACGTCTCCGTCTCAATTAGGTATAAATAGCGCCCACGAAATTAAACTCGGTGTACTTTATAGTTAAAAAGTGGTAGAAAAGGTTTTAAAATATCATGAATCTACGAAATAAATTCGGGCTGTTGTTTGATCTGCTTTGCTGCATTTTAAGCTATACGAATGCGGAATATCGCATGATACATGGACAAGATTCAGATATAAAGGACAGCCCACATATAGTGGCAATATTCCATGGATCCACCTATAGCTGCGTTGGTTCCATAATCAGTATTAGATCGGTAGTTACAGTAGCGCATTGCGTAAGGGATAATAGTGCGGGTCTCAGCGTTGTAGCCGGTTTAACCACTTTAACACTATATAAAAGGCTCGAACGCTATGTGAAGGAAATACATGCTCATCCTTCTGTTGATATAGCAGTTGTTAATGTGAATCCATCCTTTGAAGAGAATGCTAGAGTAAAAATAATAAAACTTTGCCAAGATCGATTACCACCGTTAACATATATGAAGGTTAATGGATGGGGTTCGTTATCTAAAAACAGCGTAGATCCTCATCCTATTCTCCGAACTCGTTGGGTGCGAGTATATGAATATGCAGGAACAACTTTTTCTACTACAAACGGTTTGTCGTATGGAGCTACTGGAGCAGGAGGCGTTTACAAGGGACGACTTTGTGCGGTGGCACAATGTTTTAATTACGCTTTGGATATATATATAGATGTAACAAATCCAAGTATTAAAGACTTTATAACGTCCAAAATGTAACTGAGGGGTGTTATTATAAATTTACTGTTGATTGGAATATCACCCTAACACGACTGAGCGCCGAATTTCGAAATATTTTGAGATAAGGCGTTTTCGAAACAGCAGTTGAAATATGGTGATATTCCGCTTAGCAGTCGAAATGATGATATATTTTCCTTGTAACATGTATCAACCAAGAGTTATAATTGTCTGTAAATAAATATTTTTATTGTATGCAATGAAAGTGTGATGCATGTAAATGAATTAAGTTGTGAGAGCAAACTTTGATCACAACTTTAAAGTTCCCTCGTGTATGAATAGATCATGAGATGAAAACGAAATTGCGGTTGCCATTCCCTGGCAAACTCCGTGTAAAACAGCTGAACAAACGAATTCTATGGAAGTCAATCTAATAAGTAAGTAAGTATAACGACACCAAAGCCCACCAATTAGCTTTTGGTTTTCCGCCATATTCATAATCTATAAACTTTTGCGTTGGCGAATTTATTCAAATTTTGGGGATTGTATTTTTTGTTTTGAAATTTTTCGTTTTTTCTATTTTATAAAGTTATGACATTTTTTAGGTTAAGAAGCTATGCCAATATAGTACATTTATCTATGATTAAGTGAAAATATGGTTACGAATTGGGCGTTATGAGTATGACGAGTTTTCCAGGGTCTTTAAAGAGGCGATATTTTACCAAAATAGGATTTTAATTTGGAAATAGGTGTCGCTGGATGTCGCACTGGTCGAGCTCTTTAGAAAACCTTCTGAAAGCGGTGCCAATATTTAAAAAAATATTTGGCGCGTCTTACATGCAAGGAAATTTAAGCCCAAACTTCGCTTCCTAAAAAGGGGGCAGAAATTACAGTTAAATGGGGTGTAACTATATATACCGATCTCTATGATTTTTTCAGATAACAATATATGCTATATACGTCATCATTTAGTGAAATTTAAACCTTCTAGCTGTTAAAATGGGGCAATAATTACGAAAAGTTCTTATGTGAACAATCGGTTGTATGGATATATGCTATATATACGACCGATCTCCTCCATTTTTTCAGACAATAATATATGCAATATACGAAAGCATATGGTAAAATTTGAAGCTTCAATCTGATAAATTGAGGACGATATGACAAAAATACTCTTTTCTGAAAAATCGGTTCTATAGGGGATATATGTATGTTGAGGTGGTCTGATCCGGCCGGTTCGGACAAATGTTTAATCGGGCTGCTATTCGAGTGGATGATCACTTTAGACCCAGTCTTACAGTAAACCCAATTGATATTTGCACTGCTAAATTATAGGCAGGCAAAGAAATGCGGGTAAGTGTATTTGACACTTTGCACTTTCCTCGAACTGCTCTCCTGCCTATAGTAGCAATGCCGGTTTGTGTTCGTCAGTATAAGTTGGCAAAGAGAACTTTAACATTAACAATGATTTGTGCTGAAAGTGCTGGATATGATACGTGTCGGGCAGTTCCTGGAACACCGGACGTTGTGAATGGAGAATTGTGCGCGGTACTATCAGGTGCGACAGGTCTTGGGAACTCCGGATATCCGGAATTCCGGATATATACACAAATTTATATGTTGTAAAAGTTCAACAATTTGTTCGACTTATGACGAAGTCTTAATATGACTGAACGCCCCATTTCAGAACTGTTTTCATGAACGCCCCAGCTACCGTCAAAAGATATTGAGTTTATGTTAAGATGGAGCGTTTTTGACACAAATTCTGAGAGAGGGTGCAATTTTTTATATTTTACTTCTTTTATTAACTACTTTGATATATGTACAATATAGTTAAATAAATTTTTTCAATAAATATAAATTTTTTTCTTTTAAAACTTTTGTAATTCACTTAATCTTTCTATTCCAAATCGGGTTTAGATAATTGATATTCGAGAGAGAGAAGGAATTGCATAAAGCCATAATTGCCTCTTTGCAATGTTGTTACGGTTTCTATAAATGAAAAAGTTTAAAGATATCACTTTAAATATACTCAGTTGAGCAGAGCTCACAGAGTATAATAACTTTGATTGGATAACGGTTGGTTGTACGGGCATAAAGGAATCGAGATAGATATAGACTTCCATATATCAAAATCATTAGTATGGAAAAAAAATTTGATTGAGCCATGTTCGTCTGTCCGTCCGCCCGTTAACACGATAACTTGAGTAAATTTTGAGGTATTTTGATGAAATTTGGTACGTAGGTTCCTGGGCACACATCTCAGATCGCTGTTTAAAATGAACGAAATTGGACTATAACCACGCCCACTTTTTCGATATCGAAAATTTCGAAAAACACAAAAAGTGCGATAATTCATTTTCAAATACGGACAAAGCGATGAAACTTGTTAGGTGAGTTGAACTTATGACGCAGAATAGAAAATTAGTAAAATTTTGAACAATGGACGTGGCACCGCCCACTTTTGAAAGAAGGTAATTTAAAAGTTTTGCAAGCTTTAATTTGGCAGTCGTTGAAGATATGATGAAATTTGGCAGGAGAGTTACTCCTATTACTATATGTATGATTAATAAAAATTAGCAAAATCGGAGAACGACCACGCCCACTTTTAAAAAAAATGTTTTTTTTAAGTCAAATTTTAACAAAAATGTTAATATCTTTACAGTATATAAGTAAATTATGTCAACATTCAACTCCAGTAATGATATGGTGCAAAAAAATACAAAAATAAAAGAAAATTTCAAAATGGGCGTGGCTCCGCCCTTCTTCATTTAATATGTCTAGGATAATTTTAATGCCGTAAGTCGAACAAAAATTTAGCAAACCTTGTGAAATTTGGTAGGGGCTTAGATTCTAGGACGATAACTGTGAAAAAGGAATCGGTTGAAGCCATGCCCAGTTTTTATACACAGTCGACCGTCTGTCCTTCCGCTCGGCCGTTAACAAGATAACTTGAGCAAAAATCGATATATATTTACTAAACTCAGTTTACGTACTTATCTGAGCTCACTTTGTATTGGTATAAAAATGGCCGAAATCCGACTATGACCACGCCCACTTTTTCGATTTCGAAAATTACGAAAAATTCCACAATTCTATACCAAATACGAAAAATAGGGTGAAACATCGTAATTGGATTGGTTTATTGACGCAAAATATAACTTTAGAAAAAAACTATGTAAAATTCACACCCATTTTACAAATATTGAGTAGAAGAATGAAAAACTTTTGTAGGGCGAAATAAAAAGCCCTTGGAATCATGGCAGGAATACTGTTCGTGGTATTGCATATATAAATATATTAGCGGTACCCAACAGATGATGTTCTGGGTCACCCTGTTCCACATTTTGGTCGATATCTCGAAAACCCCTTCACATATACAACTACCACCACTCCCTTTTAAAACCATCATTAATACCTTTAATTTGATACCCATATCGTACAAACATACGAAAGAGTCACACCTGGTCCACCATTACGGCGATATCTCGAAAAGGCGTCCACCTATAGAACTAAGGCCCACTCCCTTTTAAAATACTGTTACGAATATTAGCAAAACTAAGGAGTGCTGCCATCTCCAGGCCGATGCTAAGCCGTGACGTGAATTCACATCAATAATTCAATCATTATGTATCTACATAAACGAATCAATAATTGCGTCTACACATATGTACACATTCCGACGAGCAACATTTACATACAAGGCAGCGAGAGATGAGATGTCACACACAGATGAATTTACTTATACGCTTATCTGTGTGCGGGAGACTGTAAACTACAAACTCACATATGTACATCTGAGAAGCGCTAAAAAGTAGACAATTGTAAACAAGTAGAAACTATATGAGAACTATACACACACGAATATAGTTGGTAAGTTCTGGAAATGGAAGAGCCTAGAAGTATGCAGCGTAAACTATAAAAGCGGGGCAGGCGAGTAAGAAGTAATTCAGTTTGAGTTGAGCAATCAATCAGTTATTGATTAAGCACGCGATCTGGCGGCTAATAGTAGAATTATCAATCAGTTTGGTTATTAAGCCAGCGAGTAGCAAAGTATAAGTGTCATTGTGAAGTACTTTAATAAAGGCCATTTTTCCATTATTCAATATTGGAGTTATTTATTCAACAGTTTAGTGATTCGAACTTAGCAGAGGATTGCAAATAAGAGGATTTGCAAGTAAATTCGTTACAATTGGTGTCAGAAGTGGGATTGTTGAATAAATTCCAAAGGACAACAAGGACATGGCAAAGTTCAGTGAATTGAAGATCCAGCAACTAAAGAAGGAGTTGGAGACCCGTGGATTGAATACAAGCGGCGTTAAACTTGAACTTCAGGCACGGCTACGAGAGGCAATGGAAGCAGAAGGAATTGATGTGGAAGAGTATGTCTTTCATCTTGATGGCGAAGAGACAACAAAAATTGAAGAGAAAAACGAAACATCGCAAACGGTTACCAGCACAGACTTGAACGTGATATTGGCTGCAATATCTGCACAAACGTCGACAGTAACATCGAAAATTGAAGCACGAGAAACACGTATTTCAGAAATGTCGACACAAATTTCTTCACAATTGGAATCGCAGGAAACCCGTAAAACATCCACGATGGAAACTCAACTGGAAGAACAGAAAACGTATATGTCATCACAAATGGAAGCACAAGAAACGCGTATTTCAGAAATGTCGTCGCAAATGTCATCTCACCTGGAAGAACAGAAGACATATATGGCATCGCAGCTGGAAGAACAGAAGACATATATGATATCTCAGTTGGCTCAGCAGTTGAAAGCGCAAGAGGATCGCATATCATCGCAGTTGGAGGGTTTTAGTGAACGACAAGATAAAATGGAAGCTGAGATGGATGCTTTGAAAGATCGGATTCAGCAGTTACAATTAAATCGTCCAGCAGTTTCAGCGAGTAATCCAAAGGTAAAAACACCATCCTTTGATGGTTCTGTTCCTTTCCAGGTCTTTAAGCTACAGTTTGAGAAGACCGCAGCAGTGAACAACTGGAATGTGGAAGATAAAGTTGCCGCACTCTTCGTAGCATTGAAAGGACCAGCTACCGAAATCTTACAGACTATTCCAGAGTACGAACGGAACAGTTATGACGCATTGATGGCTGCTGTAGAACGGCGATACGGAAGCGAACACAGGAAACAGATATTTCAAATAGAATTGCAAAACCGCTACCAAAAAGCTAACGCGACTTTGCAGGAGTTTGCTTCGGACATTGAAAGATTGGCTCATCTTGCAAATGCGGATGCACCCGTGGAATACACGGAAAGAGTGAAGATTCAGAGCTTTATAAATGGCATACGGGACGTCGAAACGAAGCGAGCCACATACGCGAACCCAAAGCAAACATTTTCTGAAACGGTATCCCATGCATTGACTCAGGAAACGGCGTCATTATTGAGTAAACCTGCATACAAAGCTCATCGTGTGGAAGTAGAAAGGCCGGAGTGGGTAGATACTATTTTGGAAGCTCTGAAGGGATCACAAGAGAAAAATGCCGGAGTTATGAAATGTTACAAATGCGGGAAGTCCGGTCACATTGCACGTCACTGCGATCTTGGTCCTAATAGTTCCAACAATGTGGGTGGCCGTAAACGCAAAGCTGGAGGAGATGAGCAAGAGCGAGTAAGAGGTAGAGATCGAGAGCTAGATCCAGCTATTGAATGCCCTGTGATATCTGTGTTGCAAATTGGTAGAAAATCGAGCAGTCTTACCGTCAGAGGGAATTTCGATGGCAAGGAGCATGTACTGACTGTAGATACGGGCGCATCTCATTCCTTGATTCGATCTGATTTGGTATACAAGAGAGTAAAGTCATTACCTGGAGCGAGGTTGCGTACGGTCACAGGCGAATATAACCAAGTTCAGGGAGAAGTAATATGTGAAGTCCTAATTGGGAAGGTCATGGTTCTACACAAATTCGTTGTGGCGGAGA
Source organism: Eurosta solidaginis (assembly GCF_040869045.1). NCBI lineage: Eukaryota > Metazoa > Arthropoda > Insecta > Diptera > Tephritidae > Eurosta > Eurosta solidaginis. The sequence goes on from NC_090323.1 coordinate 169,683,197, forward strand.
TCGTTGATGAAGTTATATTGGTTGACCATGACATCAAGATCGATATGCAGAGAAGGGTGATGCATTATGAGAACCAAGATGTGCCACTTAACTTCAGTTTGGAAAAAGGGTTCAGCAGTAAGCGAGTGCTGGTGGAGGAGATTCGACAGAGACCACGAAAGTCAAGGAAAGTAGATCGAGCAAAGGTCGATGGATCGAATGTGCCAAATAAAGCGAAATTAAAAGTACCTGCGAGGAAAAGACCGGCATCAACAAACCCTAATGGACGCACTAAATTCACTGAAAGAATTTTTCAGAAAGAATTCAAGGATGGTTTCAAGCCAGCGCGCACTTTTGTTGGGAAACGTCGGAACGATACTGAGTATGTAAAGCCAATCCGTCAAGAACAAGCTCTACAAAGTAGTTCTTCATTGGCCAAGCAACAGAGTGCGAGAGAACGATCCAGAATAATGAGTAGTAAGATGGAACACAGGTACGACAGGGAAAATAATTCGGAAGGTTTCCGGAATGGAGATTTGGTACTGTTAAACAACCCTCACCGGCGGAAAGGTGTTCCAGTCCAATTTCGGTGCAGTTGGGAAGGCCCGTACAAAGTTGTGAAGAAGATCAGTGATACCATCTACCGCATACAAACCACTGGGAAACCACGGATTAGAAGGGTGGTACATTTGGAGATGCTAGCGGCGTTTAGATTGGGAGATTTGTCTGATCGGGACGATCAGACTTAGGTGGAGGGCAGTGTTACGAATATTAGCAAAACTAAGGAGTGCTGCCATCTCCAGGCCGATGCTAAGCAGTGACGTGAATTCACATCAATAATTCAATCATTATGTATCTACATAAACGAATCAATAATTGCGTCTACACATATGTACACATTCCGACGAGCAACATTTACATACAAGGCAGCGAGAGATGACATGTCACACACAGACCCTGCTAACCATGGCTAACCACATTTTGCTATTTTCACCTCAAAAACCAATACTATCTCAACTTCTTTTTGGACACAACTAACACCAACTCACATTTGTGGGACATTTTTCATAATTGTGGTAAATTTCTAAGATGTGCGAATGAAACAGTAGTATGATGTGGGAATGAAACAATAAGATACTACACATTTCGCCACCATTTTTGAAAATTTTTTAAGCAAAACGCGTCTAATTTCAAAATAATTTAATAAAAATTGAATTTTAGAAGTGCTCAAGTGAGTAAGGACATTAAAAATAAAAAAAATAAAAATATAACAGAAAAGTGAACGTTCAAAAAAAAAAACCTCCAACGTAATAAACCAGCTTTCATCAGTCACAAAAGGGCTTCTCCAAGACGCCACTTCAAAGTTGGATTATCTGAGGTAAGTAAATGTTTAGTTATTTTAGTATAACTAACTTTTTTGTTGTTGTAGGAGTGCAAATTTGGAAATATATTGCAGAACTTGCCCTTATTATGAAGATACCAAATCAGTGTTACATATTATGGACCTGACCGAGATCAGGAATATTGTTTGGTATTGTCATAATATGAATGGTTCTGAGTAAATACAGGTATTATGGTGATAGCCAAATTAGTTGAAGTGTTTGATGGCACAATATTTGCTGGTAATTCTTTTCTTTAGCTCACAACTGCTAAAACTAGTCAAAATATATTCGGAGAGGTGTCAATAAAAGAGCTTTGGACTCAGAACAACGAATCTGAAAGTGGAAATTGAAAATTTTATATCTGTGCAGAGATATTTGGAGTTACCCAAAATGTATTAACGGAAACACGAAAAATCATCCCCGATCCCTGCGAAACCGGCGGTGTGATGCATAGAATTTTGGCCTTCGGCCGCGCTGATAAAAATATACCACCAAGGAGGTGGAATCAAAATTAAATCAGTGCAAATTACCTTCGTATACAAAATGTTTTCCTGTGAACAACAACAATACAATAATCACATGAAAAACGCCAACTTCAACTAAAAATATCTCTGCAGAGATATAAAATTTTCAATTTCCGTTTTTGTATTCGTTGTCCTGATTCAAAGACGCCCTCTTGACACCTCTCCCGATATTTTATGACTAGTTTTAGCAGTTGTGAGCTAAAGAAAAAAAAAATTTTTTTTATATAAATGTGAAATAAATAGTTATTATGTTCCGCTTATTTAATACGAAAGCAAACGCTCGCCTTTTTATACCACCCTCGAAAGTGTTGGTTTGCTTGGGGTAACAAGCGGATACTATGGTGCCATTTGTTTATGATCCTGTTGGCAAAGAAAAAGAATGTGGACATATTTAAAGATATGTATGTTAATTAATTTAGGTAATTCTATTCACTCTAAATAAATCACTGCTACAACAACAACAACAAAACTCTATATAAACGTATAAAAATATCGGGAGATGTATCAAAATATGCGTTTTGGACCCGGAAACGCGAATATGAAAACACAAATTTTTAGTCTGTGAAGAGATACTTGCAAAAGAAATTGCAATTTTTTGTGTGGTTGTTGTAATGTTTTTGTACACAGGAAACAATTTTGTGTACAAAGGCATTTTGCACGGATTAAATTTTGATTGCACCCCATTAGGGGACCGGCCCCCAGCGGGTTAGGGGATCAAAATATACCCGCGGTAGGTATTCCTGTCGTAAGAGGCGACTAAAATACCATATTCAAGGGGCTGTGTAGCGCAACCCTTCAGGTTGCCTGCGCAATATATAGCTTCTCCAAACCCAATTGTCAACCTCACCTATCCGTGGCGAATCCTGTTTCACTAACAGACGAGGCTTTGGCGACCCCAAGCTCCTCATTGAACTTGGGGGTGGGGAGTGAGGGATGGCCTGAAGGTCTAATGTGGCCATATAAATCATTCCCGAAATGGTCGGGCTAGCACCTTAATGGTGATGTGCTACCGGAGCGTACCGGATATGTATCCGGCAAAGGGCCATCACATCGATAACACTTCCCAAAGCATTCGGGGAGCAACCTTATCGCTACAACAACAACAACAACAGGGGACCGGCCAGTGTCTTTTGACACCCTTCCCGATATTATTGGACGTGTATTAAGAGTGTCATGCTTTCGTATAGAATTGCCATCATTTGAACGCCTCAAAAATTTTTTCCCGTTTTCGGATTCGCATTCTGGGTCCTAGACGCATATTTTGGTAATTCTATACGACAGTATGACACTGCTAATACGCGTCCAAAAATATCGAGAGAGGTGTGAAACGACTCGCCTTAACATCAGTACTAATAATCCGCAACCGGAAAATAAAAATTTTAACTCGTTCAAAAGATATTAACGAAGACCCGAAAAATGTCCCGAGGGTCCCTCAGAAACCGGGGGTGGTATCCATAGTATTTCTCCGCAAAACACCTTTCTGCGTTGGCGGCCTTCGGCTGCGCTTATAAAAAATTACCCTGGGTGGGTCCAACACCGGTTTGGAGACCAAAAATAAAACGCGCAAAACACTTATGTTCACATTTTTTTTTGTGGGTAGGAATAACATTACAACACCCACATGAAAATCGCCAACTTCAACTGCAAATATATCCGGACAGATTAAATTTTTCTTTTCCGCCTTCGGATTATTATTGTCGAGGTCAATAAGCGTCTTTTGACATGTCTCCCGATATTTTTGGACCCGTATTAGCAGTATCATGCGGTCGTATAGAATTACCCATCTTTTGATAAATCTCCCGACTTTTTTGGACGTGTCTTTATAGTGTGATGGGTAGTTCTCGACAATAATCCGAAGGCGGAAAAGAAACATTTAATCTCTGTCCGGATATATTTGCAGTTGAAGTTGGCGATTTTCATGTGGGTGTTGTAATGTTATTCTACCCACAAAAAAAATTGTGAACATAGGTGTTTTGCGCGTTTTAGTTTTGGTCTCCAAACCGGTGTTGGACCTACCCAACGTACTTTTTTATAAGCGCGGCCGAAGGCCGCCAACGCAGAAAGGTGTTCTGCGCAGAAATACTATGGATTCCACCCCCGGTTACGATTACCTATAGGCTCATCTTCATCAATACCGTATCCTTTTCATCAGCTTCTAGTACGGTTACTTCACTTATTTCCTCGATGATTAAACTGCAGATTATTTAGACGCGTATAACAATCGCCACAGGTATTCACTGGGAATCCGTCATGAGGCTGCACTGCAATTGTTGTAAATTTGGTCAGCTTTTTGGGTAAACCGGGTATGACGAACAAACCGTAGCTAGATCCATTCTGCATCTTTTTTAGGCAATTCCGACAAATCGAATTTATGGTACACATTTTTTCTTCCTTCATTGTGCATTAATTGTTATTAATTTTGACTTCTATTTATTTACAAATACGCTATCTTTGCAAAATTTTCTGCGCTGTCAATAACGTCAATATCGCACGAATTTAAGTCAAAGAATAATAAGGAAAAAACAGATGTTGCGATGTTGCGAGTTACCAGAGAACTGCTATTTGGAACAGTTGCCTATAATATTACCTATGCAAGGTTCAGTTGGTCTTTCTTATACATACATATATTAAAATATCATTTGTAAAGATATGAGCGGTTGACTTTCAATAGAAATTTTACGTGACACACGCTTTTTTTTTATGTTTGACCAATGCCCTTGATTGATGAGGAATGTGATGACTAGTACCTACCTAATTACTTCCTAGGTAATTCTTTACGACAGCATGACTCTGCTAATACGTGTCCAAAAATATCGAGAGAGGTATCAAACGACACGTCTTGACATCAGTATTGATAATCAGAAGGCGGAGAAGGTATAGTCTAGTTGATGGGTCGACTGCTAATACGCGTCCAAAAATATCGAGAGAGGTGTCCAGCGACGCGTCTTGACATCAGTATTAATAATCCGCAGGTGGAAAATAAAAATTTGAACTCGTTCAAAAGATATTAACGAAAAACTGAAAAAAGACCCGCTGGTACCTCCGAACCCGGGGGTGGAATCCACAGTATTTTTGCGCAGAACACTTTTCTGCGTTGGCGGCCTTCGGCCGCGCTTATAAAAAATTACCCTGGGTGGGTCGAACACCGGTTTGGTGGGTACAACATTTTGATGTTTTTGGGTACAACAAAAACATCAAAATAACAACCACATGAACATTTTCAATTTTGTTTGCAAATATCTCTGGAAAGAAATAAAATTTTCTATTTCCGCTTCCGGTCCAGGGTCAAAAGCGTGTTTTGGACACCTCTCCCGATATTTTTGAACGAGTTTTAGTTAAAGTAAAGAATTACCAAATTTTAATTTCCGCTTTCGGATTCGTTGTCTTGGATCCAAATCACGTCTTTTGAAACCTTTCACGATATTTTTAGACGAGTTTGAGCAGTTGTGTGCTAAAGTAATGAATTACCGCCGATATGATCTGGCAAAGTTGATTTTGCGTAATTGATCAGCTGATTTTTGTTTATTTTTTATCAAGATACAATGTGCAACTCATTGCAGTCTCCCGGGCTAATAAATAAATAAATTAACAATTGAACAAACTAGTTTCGCTAAAACTAAGAAAAAAATTAGATGAATTTTATTCAGTTTATTGAAAATCCAAAAAATATGCTATCGAAAACTAAAATAAAATTAAAGAAAAAAAAAACTTTTTTAAAAATAAGCTTTTATTATTTTGTGTTTAAGCGACTTAAACTATGAACATTTTTCGTTCGTTTGTTTCAGTAGCCATTGAGTGTGCTTGTAATTCTCAACTGGTTAGTGAAATATTCTAAAGACATAGTTTGAGTTTTTTAATTAAAATCGAGGTTCTTCGGATGGTGTGCTAATACATCAGAGCCCAGTGCTCGCCTCCATATCACACTTTGAAGTGGTTCTTCAAATAGAAGATGAGGTGGCTCATTAGAGGAAACCTCAGAGTGCCCAACTCTCGCCCCAAATTAAATAAATAGAGGTTTTTCTTGTAGAAAATGGGGTGCCAATACCTCAGAGCCGTCCCGTGCTCGCCTCCATATCACATTTTAAAGGGTTCTTCAAATAGAGGATGAGGTGGCTCAGTAGAGCGAAGCCTCAGAGCCCCCCAGTGCTCGCCCCCAAATTAAATAAATAAAGGTGTACTGATGCTATGCATCCTCCCATGACTTAAATACACCAATAACACTAAAACTACCCAACTCAATAAATGGAATACATTAAATCAAAAACCCCATAAACTCAATACAGTCCATTAATAATAATAATTTATAAATTTAAAAAAAGGAATGCTTGGTGGGAGTTGAACCCGCAACCCCGGGCGTTTGGTCGGGTACGTCAGCCACTGTGCCACGACTCATACGCTTACAAGCACATAAAATTACTCATTTATAACTCTTATTAAACTGCTCGCCCTCAATTGCCCAAAGCTTAGACATGGTCCTTCGAGCCGGATGACTGGCTCGTATGGAAGTTTCATTAGACGACTAAGCCGTCTAAGGGGGGAGTATGTTTAAGCGACTTAAACTATGAACATTTTTCGTTCGTTTGTTTCAGTAGCCATTGAGTGTGCTTGTAATTCTCAACTGGTTAGTGAAATATTCTAAAGACATAGTTTGAGTTTTTTAATTAAAATCGAGGTTCTTCGGATGGTGTGCTAATACATCAGAGCCCAGTGCTCGCCTCCATATCACACTTTGAAGGGGTTCTTCAAATAGAAGATGAGGTGGCTCATTAGAGGAAACCTCAGAGTGCCCAACTCTCGCCCCAAATTAAATAAATAGAGGTTTTTCTTGTAGAAAATGGGGTGCCAATACCTCAGAGCCGTCCCGTGCTCGCCTCCATATCACATTTTAAAGGGTTCTTCAAATAGAGGATGAGGTGGCTCAGTAGAGCGAAGCCTCAGAGCCCCCCAGTGCTCGCCCCCAAATTAAATAAATAAAGGTGTACTGATGCTATGCATCCTCCCATGACTTAAATACACCAATAACACTAAAACTACCCAACTCAATAAATGGAATACATTAAATCAAAAACCCCATAAACTCAATACAGTCCATTAATAATAATAATTTATAAATTTAAAAAAAGGAATGCTTGGTGGGAGTTGAATCCGCAACCCCGGGCGTTTGGTCGGGTACGTCAGCCACTGTGCCACGACTCATACGCTTACAAGCACATAAAATTACTCATTTATAACTCTTATTAAACTGCTCGCCCTCAATTGCCCAAAGCTTAGACATTTTGGTTAATAAAATTAACTAAAAAGTAAACAATAAATTGACTCTAAAGAAATATAACACTTTATAAGTTCATTGTAAGCTTAAACGATAATTAGGCTTTTTCGTCTGCGACAAAAAAAATCTATATTTTTATTAATTATATATTTTTAACATTAAAACTTTACACCTAAATTATTAAATCTTACAGTTTATATCACAGTCCTAATTGTTCTAATAAAAGCGTGTTACATTGCGATAGCAAGAAAATGAGATCCTAAATGTTCTTAATTATACCATCAAAATTTAACACGTTTTTTATTAGAACAATTAGGACTGTGATATAAACTGTAAGATTTAATAATTTAGGTGTAAAGTTTTAATGTTAAAAATATATAATTAATAAAAATATAGATTTTTTTTTGTCGCAGACGAAAAACCTAATTATCGTTTAAGCTTACAATGAACTTATAAAGTGTTATATTTCTTTAGAGTCAATTTATTGTTTACTTTTTAGTTAATTTTATTAACCAAAATAATAAAAGCTTATTTTTAAAAAAGTTTTTTTTTCTTTAATTTTATTTTAGTTTTCGATAGCATATTTTTTTGAATTTTCAATAAACTGAATAAAATTCATCTAATTTTTTTCTTAGTTTTAGCGAAACTAGTTTGTTCAATTGTTAATTTATTTATTTATTAGCCCGGGAGACTGCAATGAGTTGCACATTGTATCTTGATAAAAAATAAACAAAAATCAGCTGATCAATTACGCAAAATCAACTTTGCCAGATCATATCGGCGGTAATTCATTACTTTAGCACACAACTGCTCAAACTCGTCTAAAAATATCGTGAAAGGTTTCAAAAGACGTGATTTGGATCCAAGACAACGAATCCGAAAGCGGAAATTAAAATTTGGTAATTCTTTACTTTAACTAAAACTCGTTCAAAAATATCGGGAGAGGTGTCCAAAACACGCTTTTGACCCTGGACCGGAAGCGGAAATAGAAAATTTTATTTCTTTCCAGAGATATTTGCAAACAAAATTGAAAATGTTCATGTGGTTGTTATTTTGATGTTTTTGTTGTACCCAAAAACATCAAAATGTTGTACCCACCAAACCGGTGTTCGACCCACCCAGGGTAATTTTTTATAAGCGCGGCCGAAGGCCGCCAACGCAGAAAAGTGTTCTGCGCAAAAATACTGTGGATTCCACCCCCGGGTTCGGAGGTACCAGCGGGTCTTTTTTCAGTTTTTCGTTAATATCTTTTGAACGAGTTCAAATTTTTATTTTCCACCTGCGGATTATTAATACTGATGTCAAGACGCGTCGCTGGACACCTCTCTCGATATTTTTGGACGCGTATTAGCAGTCGACCCATCAACTAGACTATACCTTCTCCGCCTTCTGATTATCAATACTGATGTCAAGACGTGTCGTTTGATACCTCTCTCGATATTTTTGGACACGTATTAGCAGAGTCATGCTGTCGTAAAGAATTACCTAGGAAGTAATTAGGTAGGTACTAGTCATCACATTCCTCATCAATCAAGGGCATTGGTCAAACATAAAAAAAAAGCGTGTGTCACGTAAAATTTCTATTGAAAGTCAACCGCTCATATCTTTATAAATGATATTTTAATATATGTATGTATAAGAAAGACCAAATGAACCTTGCATAGGTAATATTATAGGCAACTGTTCCAAATAGCAGTTCTCTGGTAACTCGCAACATCGCAACATCTGTTTTTTCCTTATTATTCTTTGACTTAAATTCGTGCGATATTGACGTTATTGACAGCGCAGAAAATTTTGCAAAGATAGCGTATTTGTAAATAAATAGAAGTCAAAATTAATAACAATTAATGCACAATGAAGGAAGAAAAAATGTGTACCATAAATTCGATTTGTCGGAATTGCCTAAAAAAGATGCAGAATGGATCTAGCTACGGTTTGTTCGTCATACCCGGTTTACCCAAAAAGCTGACCAAATTTACAACAATTGCAGTGCAGCCTCATGACGGATTCCCAGTGAATACCTGTGGCGATTGTTATACGCGTCTAAATAATCTGCAGTTTAATCATCGAGGAAATAAGTGAAGTAACCGTACTAGAAGCTGATGAAAAGGATACGGTATTGATGAAGATGAGCCTATAGGTAATCGTAACCGGGGGTGGAATCCATAGTATTTCTGCGCAGAACACCTTTCTGCGTTGGCGGCCTTCGGCCGCGCTTATAAAAAAGTACGTTGGGTAGGTCCAACACCGGTTTGGAGACCAAAACTAAAACGCGCAAAACACCTATGTTCACAATTTTTTTTGTGGGTAGAATAACATTACAACACCCACATGAAAATCGCCAACTTCAACTGCAAATATATCCGGACAGAGATTAAATGTTTCTTTTCCGCCTTCGGATTATTGTCGAGAACTACCCATCACACTATAAACACACGTCCAAAAAAGTCGGGAGATTTATCAAAAGATGGGTAATTCTATACGACCGCATGATACTGCTAATACGGGTCCAAAAATATCGGGAGACATGTCAAAAGACGCTTATTGACCTCGACAATAATAATCCGAAGGCGGAAAAGAAAAATTTAATCTGTCCGGATATATTTGCAGTTGAAGTTGGCGATTTTCATGTGGGTGTTGTAATGTTATTCCTACCCACAAAAAAAAATGTGAACATAAGTGTTTTGCGCGTTTTATTTTTGGTCTCCAAACCGGTGTTGGACCCACCCAGGGTAATTTTTTATAAGCGCAGCCGAAGGCCGCCAACGCAGAAAGGTGTTCTGCGGAGAAATACTATGGATACCACCCCCGGTTTCTGAGGGACCCTCGGGACATTTTTCGGGTCTTCGTTAATATCTTTTGAACGAGTTAAAATTTTTATTTTCCGGTTGCGGATTATTAGTACTGATGTTAAGGCGAGTCGTTTCACACCTCTCTCGATATTTTTGGACGCGTATTAGCAGTGTCATACTGTCGTATAGAATTACCAAAATATGCGTCTAGGACCCAGAATGCGAATCCGAAAACGGGAAAAAATTTTTGAGGCGTTCAAATGATGGCAATTCTATACGAAAGCATGACACTCATAATACACGTCCAATAATATCGGGAAGGGTGTCAAAAGACGCTGGCCGGTCCCCCAATGGGGTGCAATCAAAATTTAATCCGTGCAAAATCCTTTTGTACAAAAAATTGTTTCCTGTGTACACAGAAAAAAGAGTTGTGTTGAAAGTTGTTTTCGCGAATATAGTTTCTATCTCTAAACCATTGTTGGACACTATTTCAACATTGCGATCGTGATCTTCGGTTTTATTTTGTTGTGTTACTAGTGCTTCACCCCATTCCAGTGTGTCATCTATTTCTTCCACGTCGTAAACAGAGTGGCCTAGGAATTAGTCGGTAATGATTCCAGGTCGTAGGCATAAGATACGGTGGGTAAGGGAGCTTTGGTATGTATAAATTAAACATAAGCGGGGATACGACACCACCATCAACCCCACCACCTGTTTACCGGTTTTGTTCCTGTAAAGCCAAAGGGGAAGGTGTGGACCTTCTATGTGTTCGAGTAGCATGTCGTGGTTCACTGTATCAAAAGCTTTGGACAGGTCAAGTGCCACGAGCACCATCCTATGCTGCGGTTTTTCCTGGTTCAGTCCGTAACTTATCTGAGTGTTTATGGCGTTTAACGCGGGTAGTGTTATGCTTTTTGAGGAAGTAATATTTATGGGTGGCTTTGCAAAGACTGACGAAAAGAGTGAGAACGGTCGATATGACTCGCCTTCGTTTGCTGGTTTCCCAGGCTTTAGTGGTGGAAATATCCTATCAATTTTCCATTGTTCGGGAACGACTAAGGACCTCAGCGAGAGGTTGAAAACGTGCGTTATGTTGTTTATTTTTTAGTGCGAAGGTTTTTTGCACGGGTATGACTATTTCGCCTGGGCCTATTGATTTAGAGGGCTTGGCCTTGTGGAGGTGATGGTAATGGGTGAGTCTTGTTTTTGTTAATGCGTCCGTCTGCTTGCACGACGTCTATAACCTTGCCTACAGAAAGATGCATTACTAAATGCCCACAGAAAACGCTTGCGCATTGCTAAAGGCGATGGAAACTTTATCATTTTATTTTATGGGGGATGTAGATGTTGGTGATTTCTAGGTTTGCATCGCCTGACCGGACAGATAGGCCATGACCTTCTAAGACACTGTCTTTGCAGTCGATGTCGGAAACAAACAGATGATATTGCGCAGAGTGGTGTATGACAAACGCAAGGCCGCCTCCATTTCCGCTCTCGCGATCTTTTCTGTGGACATTATACACAAGACAGGTCTGCAATGCAGATCTTGCTGTTAGTTTAGTCTCTTGAATCGCAGCAATGCAGATGTTGTACCGCTTCATGAAATCGACTATCTCAGTGATCTTCACAGTTATCTATTACAGTTTAACGGCAGAATTCTGAAGGGCAGCGGGGGAGGCGTCAGCACGCTAGGGGTAAGTGACGGGTGACTACGCCTGAGTTGTGGTAGGTGAGGACGCTGTTGTTGCCCTGGGACAGGACGTCCTTGGGTAAGCATTGGAGTACCCGGTGTAGTTTAGAAGCATTTATTTAATTTTTAATTTTATTTCAATCGCGAAACTATGCATTGCTATGTTACCGATTACTATCAGAATTAGACCGTAAGTAGTATATTATTGAACAATTTCAGTTTTTTTTTTGTGCCTAAAATCGGCTTGGTATAAAATGTTCAGTTTCCCCCAACTTAGACTTCCTGACCTTATTTTAATTCATCTGTAGCTTTCATTATGTGTTTGTTTCTGTTTTATTTGTAAATTTTACTAATTTTTTCTTTTAATTTTCTTATTTGCAGTTCATTTATGGGTCAATTATAAAGGACATACACCACATTTTCAATTTTTATTACAAATATTATTATATTAGCTATTATTATATTTGTTATTTTATTCTTATCATTATTATTAATAATATTACTAGTTTTATTTTCATTATTATTATCACAGTTATTTTTATCTTTTTTATATAACTATTAGCTATTTATCATTAAAACAAACATGAATAGGAAAACATTTAACAAACTTTTGAGGAAGGAGAAGGCAGTTTATGATGAAACTGTAAACAAGTTTCGTAGGCTCAACGACTCTTCTAGAGTAGTTAGTGATGATATACCATCAACTAGTAGGGAAGCACATATAGGCCTTAACGAATCTTCCAAAGTAGGCAGTGATGATATACCATCTACTAGCAGGGATACTTTTATTCTCAGAGTAGCAAGCGTTGATGAGCCACTTCCCAATGCGGAGCCCACTACTTTTGACTTAAATATTGACGAAGAATATATCGATAGCGATAGCGACAGTGAGAGGTTTTTATTTGACGACGATGAGTTGGTAGAAAGTTTGGAGGAGACATTAAGCCTCACAGACAGAATACGATCAGCGTTGAAAGGTTGGGCGATCCGGCAAAAAACAACTCAAATCAGCCTTACCGACCTTCTACGTTCCTTGGAGGGCGCCGGACTCAAAGGACTACCGTTGGATGCTCGAACAGTTATGGGAACAAGTAGGGAAGCAGTTTGTATTAGACCTTTTCCCGAGGGGGAGCTATTGTATTTGGGAATACAGTACAATTTCGCATTTGGAGAATTTAATTTTTTACAAGACTTGGAACGGATTTCCATAGATGTAGGTATAGACGGACTGAAAATTTTCAAAAGTTCTAATAGGGCATTATGGCCAATTTTAGGTCACGTAGTAGAGTTTCCCAAATCAAGGCCCTTTATCATGGCTTGCTACTCAGGAATGAGTAAGCCGCCGGACGTAAATAGTTTTTTATTGGAATTTTGCGCAGAAGTAAATAATTTACGTCAGAACGGAGTAAAGGTAGGATCCGCTGAAGTTTTAAAAGAATTTGATATAAGGCTTTTCACTTGCGATTCACCAGCACGATCTTTTGTAACTGGTGTCAAGTCGCACACGGGGGCAAGAAGCTGCCCTAAATGTGAACAAGTAGGTCAGAGGTTCGGAGCTAGGATGAGCTTTTCTCAAGTTGTAGCAGAACCCAGAACAGATATTTCTTTTAAGAATAGAGTAGATATGCAACATCATTTAGATCAATTTAGGGATAATGAAAATGTGTTAGAATCCGTAAATATTGACATGGTTTCTCAGTTCCCTTTAGAACCTATGCATTTAGTGGACTTAGGAGTAATGAAGAAACTACTTGAAAAGCTTGTAACAAGAGGGAACGTAACAAGAATGAATGCAAAATTGAAGTTTCTCAACAGTTACGTTCCCTCTGAATTCCCTAGACGCAGCCGAGATTTAGATCAAGTAAAAAACTGGAAGTCAACAGAATACCGCCAATTTTTATTGTATTCAGGCTTGTTCGTTTTAAAAGACTGCATTCCAGACAACCTGTATTCTCACTTTTTGCTATTACATTGCGGTATTAGACTTCTCTCTTGTGAGAAGTCTTGTAGAGTAGAATCCAATGTCGCGAATGAAATGTTAGAAGAATTTGTTAGAGTGTTTGCTGAATTATACGGTGCGGATTTTGTTAGTTTTAATGTTCACGGGCTTTTACATTTAACTGATTGCGTTAAACAGTTCGGTCCACTAGATAACTTTTCAGCATATAAATTCGAAAATTATATGCAATATATTAAGAAAATGATTAATAGTCCAAATAATATACTGCAGCAATTATTTTTAAGAATTGAAGAAAGGCGCAATTTTACGGATTTCAGCAAAATTTCAAGTATGGATAAATTTGTTATAAGTTCTACCAAAGACAGGGATAGTTTTTTTTATAGCAGTAAAATGGGTTCCCTAAAAATAGTCAACCAACAGAGCGAAGAAAACACTTTTAATGTTGTAATTTTGACACAAGTTGCAGACGTTTTTAGAGAGCCCATTGTTTCCTCATCTGGATTAGGTATTTTAGTAGGTCAGATTATAGATGAGAGCATTTATAGCATAAGTAAGGAAGACCTAGACTTTAAGTATTTTGCAATCCCAGTAGGTAATAAATTTATTTTAGTGCCATTATTACATAATCTATTTTATAATTTTTCATAGGTCAAATATGGATTCAAATTTTGTCGAGGAAGAGGAGCCGGGAACCAGTCAGGCAAATGGTAATGCAATTTTTTTATTCTTAGTTCTGCCTATCATAATGATTATTCTCATTAAATTCTTTATATTCTCATTAAATTCTTTATAATTGTATGCTTCTTGTTTTTTAGTATCACGACGCTTTAAAACTTCCCAAACATTTTACGAACGTGCTGCCACCCAACCACTGGCTGAAAAGAGTGACTTTGAAGAGGTCACTCAAATGGAACGCCTTTTGGCTGCAGTTTCAAGGATAGAGGCCCGGCAGGAAGAAATGTTGAAACGACTAGCCGCTTTAGAAAAAGTGATTGCCGACAAGGTGGGTTTTTTTTAATAAATTCAGTCCATAGAGTGGTAGTGCTGGCATTAATTCACAACCAATTGATAAATCTTTGGTGTTTGATTTAATGCTTTGGTCTACCGCTATCCTGATTTGTCCATAAGTCAAATTTTAGTTTAATGAAACTCAACTTAAATTTTAGATGCCCGAACGTGCAGAGGTGCAGACTCAAGGCCAAGTTCTGCGTGAGGTTAAGGTGCTTTCCGCCAAAACGCAAAGAAGCATCGGCCGTATCTCCGGAGACGTGTGCAGCGAGGAACAAACCTTTTTACAAAGTTTGCTCCCTATGTCGTCAGAAGAAACTTTGCTGAAGGTGGAAGAGTGCCTTACCAATAAGGCTCACGCTGATGCTATGGTATGCCCCTATTTTTACTAGATCTAATATATAAATAAAGCACTCTACAATTGAATATATATATATATATATATATATATATAATCTTATAATTTTATAGTCGGCCATCATTTTTCGGCTAAAAGGCACAAAAGGCTCAATCGAGAGTGTCATGCAGTCACTCTTTATTGACGAGTTGGCGTGGGAGTATAACTGCTACGGCGGATTAGGGAAGAAATTCTTTACAAGTCTAAAGGTCGTAGATATGGTTCTGGGTAGGTATCAACATATTTGAAATTAGTAATTTTTTGTCGCTAAATATTAATATTTGCTTTTTTAATAATCAATAGGGGCATTCGCAAGTATACATAGTGATAAGATTTTAGCTATTAGGCATTATGTACTTTTAAGTCGCAATAGATTTAAGCATGTCAGACGAAAAAAAAATCTGGGGTTAAATTGCTGACTACTATTTAATTTTTAATGCATAGCAATTTTTTGTGTAATAACAGCGACTATCGCATTCACTATGGCGTAAATGAGAGTAAAATATACAAAGTATTAAATGAAATCACCTGCTGAACTGACGACAAATGAATGAAAGTGGCGATAGTTGCTGTTATTAGACAAAAATATTTTTTATTCTTTAACTGTGTAAATAACTTCCTAATATTTCTTTACTTTATATTATTTACTTTAAGATTAGTATAGTTAACTAACAATAAGTTGTGAAATCCACTTTTTCTTTTTATACTTTGTTTTGTTTTTTTTTTTTTTCAAACTTCCGATTCCGAATATTACGTTAAATTATTTATAATATAATAAATAGTCAAGTCCACCATTTATGATAATATTGTTCTTTTGTTAATAACCTCCAATTCCCAATACCGATTTACATAGAACGTTTTGTAGCATCCCTCGCTTTCTTCGATATAAATTTTGCTGTACAAAGTTCGTTGAATATTGAATTATGATCAACTTATGCCAAGTCCAAGCGAAGCATGCGACAAAGCGTTCTATTTGAATTCTCATCAGAACTCCTTTCCTATGTTAAACACTTTTCTTACTTATAAATATCCAATACAAAGTCAGTGGATAATATATTTGAACAAATTTCATAAGTTTTTTTCGAGCTTAACTATGTTTATAGTTTTATATATTTATTTTTTAAAAACTTGCAACTGTTCTTAAATTATTAAAACTAAATTTTGAAAGTAAAAGTATTTAGTTTTTATTTTTTTTTTTTATTTTATTAAATTTTATATTATTAAATTTAATTGAAAGAATGATATCTAATCTATATTTTAAATAAGAAACATATTTATTTGAATTTTAAATGAAAAGCAAAACGTAACACTAGTCAATAGAAAAATGAAATGTATTAATAGATAAATGTATTTTAACATAATGAATGAAGTAAAACGAATTTTTGTAAATATTTTTTAATGTAAATATCTAAAATATGCATATATCTAAATTATTCATACTTAAAATGAATTTGTTGTATTTTTAAGTTGAACTATATTTTAAATAAGAAAAATATTTATTTGGATTTTAAATGAAAAGCAAAACGTAACACTAGTCAATAGAAAAATGAAATGTATTAATAGATAAATGTATTTTAACATAATGAATGAACTGAAACGAATTTTTGTAAATATTTTTTAATGTAAATATGCAAAATATGCATTTATCTAAATTATTCATACTTACTTAAAATGTATTTGCTGTATTTTTAAGTTGAAAATCGTAATTTCTCAATAAAAACACAGAATGAAAAATTTTGAACATTTTTTGGGGGGTTTTTGGTTATTTTGTGGGGTTTTTGCAATTTTTTAGGTATTTTCAATTCGCATTATGGATTAATTTATCATTGGGCTGGCAACTCTGGAGCGCCTAAAAGTATGCAACCTTTTTAAAATTACATTGTGAGAGCAGTTCAGATATTCACTTTTGATATGATGGTTCTGAATGAGTGCGACAGAGATGGAAGATCACACGTACACGAAATATCCCATTTCACCATGGATAATATCGGCGCCTCGCCGAACAAAATTATCCAACTTATTATCCAATTTTTTGGATAGCGTCAGTATACGATTACCCGAATTTTTATCCACTCATGGTTAGCAGGGGATGAATTTACTTATACGCTTATCTGTGTGCGGGAGACTGTAAACTACAAAACACATATGTACATCTGAGAAGCGCTAAAAAGTAGACAATTGTAAACAAGTAGAAACTGTCCCTGCTAACCATGGCTAACCACATTTTACTATTTTCACCTCAAAAACCAATACTATCTCAACTTCTTTTTGGACACAACTAACACCAACTCACATTTGTGGGACATTTTTCATAATTGTGGTAAATTTCTAAGATGTGCGAATGAAACAGTAGTATGATGTAGGAATGAAACAATAAGATACTACAGATTTCGCCACCATTTATGTAAATTTTTTAAGCAAAGCGCGTCTCATTGCGAAAGAATTTAATAAAAATGAATTTTACAAGTGTTCAAGTGAGTAAGAACATTAAAAATAAAAAAAAATATAACAGAAAAGTGTGCGACATTATTTTCGCGCAATAATTCGGGATTCGCTAAAGAAAAACGGGCGAACGTTCAAAAAAAAAATCTCCAGCTTTTATCAGCCACAAAAGGGCTTCTCCAAGACGCCACTTCCACGTTGGATTATCCGAGGTAAGTAAATGTTTAGGTATTTTAGTATAACTAACTTTTTTGTTGTTGTAGCAGTGCAAGTTTGAAAATATATTGCAGAACTTACCCTTAATATGAAGACACCAAATCAGTGTTACATATTATGGACCTGACAGAAATCAGGAATATTGTTTGGTGTCGTCATAATATGAATGGTTCTGAGTAAATGCGGGTATTATGGTGATAGCCAAATTAGTTGAAGTTTTGTCCGTCCAACGCAGGACTGACTTTGTTTTTGATCACCATAATATGGGTATGTAGTTATATACATACATATGTTTGATGGCACAATTTTTGCTGGTAATTCTTTTCTTTAGCACAAGCCTGCTAAAACTAGTCAAAATATATCGGGAGAGGTGCCAATAGAAGCGCTTTGAACTCAAAACAACGAATCTGAAAGCGGAAATTGAAAATTTTATATCTGTGCAGAGATATTTGCAGTTACCCAAAATATATTAACGAAAACCCGAAAAATGACCCCTGCTCCCTACGAAACCGGCTGTGTGATCCATGGAATTTTGGCCTTCGGCCGCGCTTATAAAAAATTACCACCAAGGAGGTGGAATCAAAATTAAATCAGTGCAAATTCCTTTCGTACATAAAATGTTTTCCTGTGAACAACAACATTACCATAATCACATGAAAAATGCCAACTTTAACTAAAAATATCTCTGCACAGATATAAAATTTTCAATTTCCGCTTTCAGATTCGTTGTTCTGAGTTCAAAGGCGCCTCTTGACACCTCTCCCGATATTTTTTGACTAGTTTTAGCAGTTGTGAGCTAAAGAAAATTTTTTTTTTTTTATAAAAATGTGATATAAATAGCTATTATGTTCCGCTTATTTAATACGGGAGGAAATGCTCGCCTTTTTATACCACCCTCGAAAGTGTTAGTCTGCTTGGGGTAACAAGCAGATACTATGGTGTCATTTGTTTATGATCTTGTTGTCAAAGAAAAAGAATGTGGACATATTTAAAGATATGTATGATAATTAATTTAGGTAATTCTATACAATCTAAATAAATCAGTGCTACAACAACAACCAAACTCTAAATAAACGTCCAAAAATATGGGGAGGTGTATCAAAATATGCGTTTTGGACCCAGAAACGCGAATATAAAAACACAAATTTTGAGTCTGTGAAGAGATACTTGCAAAAGAAATTGCAACTTTTTGTGTGGTTGTTGTAATGTTGGTGTACACAGGAAAAAATTTTGTGTAAAAAGGGATTTTTGGCACGGATTAAATTTTGAATGCACCCCATTGGGGGACCGGCCAGCGTTTTTTGACACCCTTCCCGATATTTTTGGACATGAATTAAGAGTGTTATGCTTTCGTATAGAATTGCCATCATTTCAACGACTCAAAAATTTTGTTTTCCGTTTTCGGATTCGCATTCTGGGTCCAAGACACATCTTTTGGTAATTCTGTACGACAGAATGACATTGCTAATACGCGTCCAAAAATATCGAGAGACGTGTCAAAAGACGCGTATTGCCTCAACTACAATAATCCGAAGGCGGAAAAGAAAAATTTTATCTCCGTCCGGAGATATTTGCAATTGAAGATAGTGATTTTCATGTGGGTGTTGTAATGTTGTTGTACCCACAAAAAAAATTGCGAACATAAGTGGTTTGACGTTTTAGTTTTGGTCTCCAAACCGGTGTAGCAAAATATGCGTCCTGGACCCAGAAACGCGAATATAAAAACACAAATTTTGAGGGGTAATAGTCTAGTTGAGGGGTCGACTGCTAATACGCTACCAAAAATATCGAGAGAGGTGTCAAAAGACGCGTATTAATATCGAGAACAATAATCCGACGGCGGAAAAGAAAAATTTTATCTCTGTCCGGAGATATTTGCAGTTGAAGTTGGCGATTTCCATGTGGTTGTTGTTGTGTTCGTACCCACAAAAAAAATTGTGCATCACCGTGGCGGTAGCCACGGTTATACCACACACCCGGACTTGGCATGGCGTAGCCCAGGGTTATTTTTTATAATCGCGGCCGAAGGCCGCCAACGCAGAAAGGTGTTCTGCGCAAAAATACTATGGATCCGACCCCCGGTTTCGAAGGTACCCGCGGGTCTTTTTTCGGTTTTTCGTTAATATCTTTTGAACGCGTTACAATTTTTATTTTCCGCCTTCGGATTATTAATACTGATGTCAAGACGCGTCGTTTCACACCTCTCTCGATATTTTTGGTAGTGTATTAGCAGTCGACCCCTCAACTAGACTATTACCTCTTGAGTCTGTGAAGAGATACTTGCAAAAGAAATTGCAACTTGTCGTGTGGTCGTTGTAATGTTGGTGTACACAGGAAATAATTTTATGTATAAAGGGGACCGGCCAGTGTTTTTTGACACTCTTCCCGATATTATTGGACGTGTATTTAGAGTGTCATGCTTTCGTATAGAATAACCATATTTTGAACAACTCACAATTTTTGTTTTCCGTTTTTGGATTCCCATTCTGTGTCCAAGACGCATCTTTTGATACATCTTCCGATATTTTTGGACTTGTATTTATAGGTTCATGCTGTTGTATAGAATTACCTAAATTAATTCGCAAACAGTATCTTTTAATATGTATGTCCACATTCTTTGTTTGCCAACAGGATCAAATAAATGACATCACAGTATTTTCTTGGGTTAACATACTTAACGCCAACACTTTCGAGGGTAATAAGCGAGCTTTTGCCTCCGTATTAAATAAACGTAACATAATTTCATTTCTTTAACATTTTTATACAAAATAAACAACTTCGATTCTCTTGAAGTTGAATTGTTTGCTGCTTGCAGATGATCGCTTGTAAATTACCATCCTCAAAAATATTGCGTTTACCCCAAAAGCCCGAAGTGTGTTTCGTGAATTATCAGGGGATTATGTGCACTTAGGCAAGGTGCACGTAGCCTACGCGTCATCCACGCGTACACGATATTTCATGCAGGTACGATTCTTCTTCAAGATATGCGTCGCTGCAAAAAAAATGTTAAAAAAAAAAATAAACAAATTAATTTATACTGTATAACTGCAATTATACTAAAGTTGATTGTATATAAAATTAAAAATGAAAGTTTTCACTATATCTTTATAGCAACAGAAGCACAACACAAAAGTTTGTAAAAATGTGAAGCGTAGCATAATCTGATTAAGGCAAAGTGCACACGAGGCTACGCTTCATAGACGCTGAAGGCGAAATCTGTACGCTTTGATGTCGAACACATGTACTTGGATGAAGAGCTGCGTACGAGGCGTCAGCTGCATGAAAGCAACAAAGCATGAAAGTTTCATGTGTAGCTAGCCGTACAGCAATTTTGGTCGCTAGGCGTAAATACGCCTAGAAAAGAGCAAGAAGAAGATGTTTACAATTTTTCGTTTGCAAACTTGCTAAAGTTCTTTTTTTCACTTATGCGCGGCGGTGAAAACTTTCGATTTTAATTTAATACACAATCAACTTTTGTTTATATAGCGACGCTTGGAAGTAGCTACTTATGCAGATCTTGAAGCGTAGAGGAATTACAGCTTCATGAAATATCGTGTACGCGTGTTTGACGCGTAGCCTCGTCTGCACCTTGCCTACGAGAACACTAACCTCGTGTTCCAATGGTACATTGTTGTTGCATTTGCATGTTAAATCTCTATCCGTATCTGGTTCATGTACCATTGGAACACGAGGTAAGATTGCTCAAATCAGCTGTTATGGCAAAATAATAAACAAACTGCTGAAACAGCAAATAGTCAATTATTTTGTCATTGTTTTATCCAAAATGTATTTTGTTGTGTTACCAGTGCTTCACCCCATTCCAACTTTTTGGGGTTTCACATGGATTTGAGTTAGAAATGACTTGCAGGTGGTTATTCTAATTGGTTTGATTTTGCTGTATACACACAAATGCTGAAAAGTTTCGGTTTTTTATGTTGATTCCCAATTCGATGTTAGACTAAGGGTGATTTTTTTTAAGCGGTCTTCAGGCGACCGCCAACGCAGAACCACTATGGATACTTCAAGGATCATGTTGTAGTTATGTTAACTATGCTTCGCCCATTCAATGAGCACGGCCATTCACAAATTTTCATCAAAGTCCTATAACGGGAGACAAAGGAAAATGGTAGTCTCAACAGGTGTGGACCATGGGAGAATAGTGTTAGATGCGTAGTTTTCACATAGCAATTGAAAAGATGGTGGGTGTCATGTGGGGACACATCGCATGCAGGACATTCAGTCCACTTAAACGATAGCTTTATAACCCAAATTTTAACTTCAATGTGATCACAAGTTCCACCTAAAAGATTTCCTCAAATTATTGTAATGGAATGAAAATTTTCTGTATTAATATCGACCTGATTATCAAGTTATTTTGCTACTTGTTCGATGTGAATAAATTTATAGTGGAACTTTTGATGCAAAAGTCATGATTTAGCTGATCAAGTGTCCCTGGAGAAGAACGGAGCATCGACCCATGTTAAATGCCGTGAGTGATAATAGAGTGGTTTGGAGACTGTTTCACTTAAGGAAAGTTATTTAAATTATTGGATAAGTTGTCAGGGTAAATAATTTAAAGTTGTAGGGAAAGTCATTTTTTTTTAGATGGAAAGTAATTTTTTTTAGATTATCCTTAAGGAACTCTAAATGTTAACATGCATCAAAAGAAATGTAATTCAATTACTTTTCGTTTGATGGAAAATTCCTTATAGCCATTAAATATTTTTTGGAAAATATTGCGAATTCGCAAACATTAATATGTAGTCAGAGCAAATAGTGTAAATTTGCAAGGAAAGTATTTTTTTTTGGATGATCCTTAAGGAATTTTAAATGTTAAAATGCATCAAAAGAATGTCAATTCAATTACTTTTCTTTTGATGGAAAATTCCTTATAGCCAATTAAATATTGCGAAATTCGGAAACATTAATATGAAGTCAGAGCAAATAATGTAAAGTTGCAAGGAAAGTAATTTTTTTTGATGATCCTTAAGGAATTTTAAATGTTAACATGCATCAAAAGAAAGGTAATCCAATTGCTTTCATAGATCCAATTAAATATTATTTCGAAAATTTTGCGAATTTCAGATCAAATAATGTAATGTTGTAACGAACGTGACTTTTTCACTTAAATTCCTTATTTTTTATAGTATTGCTACTAAAATTAATGAAGTTTAACAAAATTTTTTTATTACAGAATAGGTAACAATTCAAAAAATGTGGTCTAAACTGTGACAAATATGCCGAAAGTGGAAGAACAAGGACGTTGGGGATTTTGTGGATGACACCATTATGTTAAACTGCGGCGTTTAAATCTGTATTTTTATTTTTAATTCAATAAAAAACTTTTCTTAAATTATTTTAACTAAATTTTGAAAGTAAGAGTATATGTTAAATTCAATTGAAAGTTTAGTTTTTAAGCCAATGATAACTAAGTAAATTAAATCTATATTATAAGTAAGAAAAAATATTTATTTTAATTTTAAATCAAAATCAAAACTCAAACGTAACACTAACCAAAAGAAAAATGAAATGTATTAATATATAGATGAATGAATTAAAACGAATTTTTGTTAATATTTTTTATTGTAAATATCTAAAATATGCATACATCTAAATTATTCATATTCCCTTAAAATTAATTTGTTGTGTTTTTAAATTGAAAACCATAATTTCTTAATAAAAACATAGAATGAAAAATTTTGGACATTTTGTGGGCGGTTTTTGGTTATTTTGTGGGGTTTTTGCAATTTTTTAGGTATTTTCAATTCGCATTATAGGTTATTTGATCATCGGGCTGGCAACTCTGGAGCGCCTAAAAGTATGCAGCCTCTTTAAAATGACATTTTGAGAGCAGTTCAGCTATTCATTTTTGATATGGCGGTTCTGAATGAGTGCAACAGAGATGGAAGATCACACGTACACGAAATATCCCATTTCACCATGGATAATATCGGCGCCTCGCCGCACAAAATTATCCAACTTATTATCCAATTTTTTGGATAGCGTCAGTATACGATTACCCGAATTTTTATCCACTCATGGTTAGCAGGGTGTATATGAGAACTATACACACACGAATATAGTTGGTGAGTTCTGGAAATGGAAGAGCCTAGAAGTATGCAGCGTAAACTATAAAAGCGGGGCAGGCGAGTAAGAAGTAATTCAGTTTGAGTTGAGCAATCAATCAGTTATTGATTAAGCACGCGATCTGGCGGCCAATAGTAGAATTATCAATCAGTATGGTTATTAAGCCAGCGAGTAGCAAAGTATAAGTGTCATTGTGAAGTACTTTAATAAAGGCCATTTTTCCATTATTCAATATTAGAGTTATTTATTCAACAGTTTAGTGATTCGAACTTAGCAGAGGATTGCAAATAAGAGGATTTGCAAGTAAATTCGTTACAATACTCATTAACACCTTTCATTTGATACCCATATCGTACAAACAAATTCTAGGGTCACCCCTGCTCCACCTTTATGGCGATATCTCGAAAAGGCGTCCACCTATAGAACTAAGGCCCACTCCCTTTTAAAATACTCATTAACACCTTTCATTTGATACCCATAGTGTACAAACAAATTCTAGAGTCACCCCTGGTCCACCTTTATGGCGATATCTTGAAAAGGCGTCCACCTATAGAACTAAGGCCCACTCCCTTTTAAAATACTCATTAGCACCTTTCATTTGATACCCATATCGTACAAACAAATTCTAGAGTTACCCCTGGTCCACCTGGCGATATCTCGAAAAGGCGTCTACCTATAGAACTGAGGCCCATTCCCTTTTAAAATGCTCATTAACACCTTTCATTTGATACCCATATCGTACAAACAAATTCTAGAGTCACCCCTGGTCCACCTGGCGATATCTCGAAAAGGCGTCTACCTATAGAACTAAGGCCCACTCCCTTTTAAAATACTCATTAGCACCTTTCATTTGATACCCATATCGTACAAACAAATTCTAGTGTCACCCCTGGTCCACCTGGCGATATCTCGAAAAGGCGTCTACCTATAGAACTAAGGCCCATTCCCTTTTAAAATACTCATTAACACCTTTCATTTGATACCCATATCGTACAAACAAATTCTACAGTCACCCCTGGTCCACCTTTATGGCGATATCTCGAAAAGGCGTCCACCTATAGAACTAAGGCCCACTCCCTTTTAAAATACTCATTAGCACCTTTCATTTGATACCCATATCGTGCAAACAAATTCTAGAGTCACCCCTGGTCCACCTGGCGATATCTCGAAAAGGCGTCTACCTATAGAACTAAGGCCCATTCCCTTTTAAAATTCTCATTAACATTTTTCATTTGATACCCATATCGTACAAACAAATTCTAGAGTCAGCCCTGGTCCACCTTTATGGCGATATCCCTAAATGGCGTCCACCTATAGAACTATGGCCCACTCCCTCATAAAATACTCATTAATACCTTCCATTTGATACACATGTCATACAAACACATTCCCTAGGTTAATTTTCTACATGGTGATTTTCCCTTATTTAGTCTCCATAGCTCTCAGCTGAGTATGTAATGTTCGGTTACACGCGAACTTAGCCTTCCTTACTTGTTTTTAATAAAAACTGAGCCATTTGGTAATCTTAATATTAATGCAAAAAAGTCGCAAGGACACAAAGCAAAATTCTGACACTCTGCCTCATCGAAATCCCTTCATTTTTCGGTCACTCCTTTTGTACGGGTAAAGAGTATCCCTTTCAGAAATTTTTGGTGGATTTTGAAATTATCAAGTTTTAGAGATGTCAAGAAGTGGAAAGCCGCAAATGTAGTACAAAAATTTACAGATTTAGACTCAACCTTTCAACGGTGTGAGAGGTATCGCCGAAACTTTAACCTACGTAGGAAGTGTTTCTGTATTATATATGTATACTAGAGTACACGGTAGACTTTGTTCCGCCCGAAAGTCGGATTTATATACTCAGTTGAGCAGAGCTCACAGAGTATATTAACTTTGATTGGATAACGGTTGGTTGTACAGGTATAAAGGAATCGAGATAGATATAGACTTCCATATATCAAAATCATCAGGATCGAAAAAAAATTTGATTGAGCCATGTCCGTCCGTCCGTCCGTTAACACGATAACTTGAGTAAATTTTGAGGTATATTGATGAAATTTGGTACATAGGTTCCTGAGCACTCATCTCAGATCGCTATTTAAAACGAACAATATCGGACTATAACCACGCCCACTTTTTCGATATCGAAAATTTCGAAAAACACAAAAAGTGCGATAATTCATTATCAAATACGGACAAAGCGATGAAACTTGGTAGGTGAGTTGAACTTATGACGCAGAATAGAAAATTAGTAAAATTTTGAACAATGGACGTGGCACCGCCCACTTTTAAAAGAAGGTAATTTAAAAGTTTTGCAAGCTGTAATTTGGCAGTCGTTGAAGATATCATGATGAAATTTGGCAGGAACGTTACTCCTATTACTATATGTACGCTTAATAAAAATTAGCAAAATCGGAGAAGGACCACGCCCACTTTTAAAAAAAATTTTTTTTAAAGTAAAATTTTAACAAAAAATTTAATATCTTTACAGTATATAAGTAAATTATGTCAACATTCAACTCCAGTAATGATATGGTGAAACAAAATACAAAAATAAAAGAAAATTTCAAAATGGGCGTGGCTCCGCCCTTTTTCATTTAATTTGTCTAGGATACTTTTAACGCCATAAGTCGAACAAAAATTAACCAATCCTTTTGAAATTTGGTAGGGCCATAGATTTTATGATGCTAACTGTTTTCTGTGAAAACGGGCGAAATCGGTTGATGCCACGCCCAGTTTTTATACACAGTCGTTCGTCTGTCCTTCCGCATGGCCGTTAACACGATAACTTGAGCAAAAATCGATGTATCTTTAACGAACTTAGTTCACATACTTACTTGAACTCACTTTATCTTGGTATGAAAAATGAACGAAATCCGACAATGACCACGCCCACTTTTTCGATATCTAAAATTACGAAAAATGAAAAAAATGCCATAATTCTATACCAAATACGAAAAAAGGGATGAAACATGGTAAGGTAATTGGATTGGTTTATTGACGCGAAATATAACTTTAGAAAAAACTTTATAAAATGGTTGTGACACCTACCATATTAAGTAGAAGAAAATGAAAAAGTTCTGCAGGGCGAAAGAAAAAACCCTTAAAATCTTGTCAGGTATTATATATATAAATAAATTAGCGGTATCCAACAGATGATGTTCTGGATAACCCTGGTCCACATTTTGGTCGATATATGGAAAACGCCTTCACATATACAACTACCACCACTCCCTTTTAAAACTCTCATTAACACCTTCCTTTTGATACCCATATCGTACAAACGCATTCTAGAGTCACCCCTGGTCCACCTTTATGGCGATATCTCGAAAAGGCGACCACCTATACAACAACCACCACTCCCTTTAAAAAACCTCATTAATACCTTTAATTTGATACCCATATCGTACAAACACATTCTAGAGTCACCTCTGGTCCACCTTTATGGCGATATTTCGAAACGGCGTCCACCTATAGAACTAAGGCCCACTCCCTTTTAAAATACTCATTAACACCATTCGTTTGATGCCCATATTGTACAAACAAATTCTAGGGTCACCCCTGGTCCACCTTTGTGGCGATATCTCGAAACGGCGTCCACCTATGGAACTAAGGAATAATCCCTTTTAAAATACTCATTAATAACTTTCTTTTGGACCCATATTGTACAAACTAATTCTAGGGTCACCCCTGGTCCACCTTTATGGCGATATCTCGAAACGGCGTCCACCTATGGAACTAATGATTACTCCCTTTTAAAATACTCATTAACACCTTTCATTTGATACCCATATAGTACAAACAAATTCTAGGGTCACACCTGGTCCACCTTTGTGGCGATATCTCGAAACGGCGTCCACCTATGGAACTAAGGATTACTCCCTTTTAAAATACTTATTAACACCTTTCATTTGATACCCATATCGTACAAACAAACTCTAGGGTCACACCTGGTCCACCTTTATTGCGATATCTCGAAACGGCGTCCACCTGTGGAACTAAGCATCACTCCCTTTTAAAATACTCATTAACACCTTTCTTTTGATACCCATATTGTACAAACAAATTCTAGGGTCACCTCTGGTCCACCTTTATGGCGATATCTCGAAACGGCGTCCACCTATGGAACTAAGGATTACTCCCTTTTAAAATACTTATTAACACCTTTCATTTGATACCCATATCGTACAAACAAACTCTAGGGTCACACCTGGTCCACCTTTATTGCGATATCTCGAAACGGCGTCCACCTGTGGAACTAAGCATCACTCCCTTTTAAAATACTCATTAACACCTTGATTTTGATACCCATATTGTACAAACAAATTCTAGGGTCACCCCTGGTCCACCTTTATGGCGATATCTCGAAACGGCGTCCACCTGTGGAACTAAGCATCACTCCCTTTTAAAGTACTCATTAACACCTTTCTTTTGATACCCATATTGTACAAACAAATTCTAGGGTCACCCCTGGTCCACCTTTATGGCGATATCTCGAAACGGCGTCCACCTATGGAACTAAGGATTACTCCCTTTTAAAATACTCATTAACACCTTTCATTTGATACCCATATCGTACAAACGTATTCTAGAGTCACCCCTGGTCCACCTTTATGGCGATATCTTGAAAAGGCGACCACCTATACAACTACCACCACTCCCTTTTAAAACCCTCAATAATACCTTTAATTTGATACCCATATTGTACAAACAAATTCTAGGGTCACCCCTGGTCCACCTTTATGGCGATATCTCGAAACGGCGTCCACCTATGGAACTAATGATTACTCCCTTTTAAAATACTCATTAACACCTTTCTTTTGATACCCATATTGTACAAACAAATTCTAGGGTCACCCCTGGTCCACCTTTATGGCGATATCTCGAAACGGCGTCCACCTATGGAACTAAGGCTTACTCCCTTTTAAAATACTCATTAACACCTTTCATTTGATACCCATATCGTACAAACAAATTCTAGGGTCACACCTGGTCCACCTTTGTGGCGATATCTCGAAACGGCGTCCACCTATGGAACTAAGGATTACTCCCTTTTAAAATACTTATTAACACCTTTCATTTGATACCCATATCGTACAAACAAACTCTAGGGTCACACCTGGTCCACCTTTATTGCGATATCTCGAAACGGCGTCCACCTGTGGAACTAAGCATCACTCTCTTTTAAAATACTCATTAACACCTTTCTTTTGATACCCATATTGTACAAACAAATTCTAGGGTCAACCCTGGTCCACCTTTATGGCGATATCTCGAAACGGCGTCCACCTATGGAACTAAGGATTACTCCCTTTTAAAATACTTATTAACACCTTTCATTTGATACCCATATCGTACAAACAAACTCTAGGGTCACACCTGGTCCACCTTTATTGCGATATCTCGAAACGGCGTCCACCTGTGGAACTAAGCATCACTCCCTTTTAAAGTACTCATTAACACCTTTCATTTGATACCCATATCGTACAAACGCATTCTAGAGTCAACCCTGATCCACCTTTATGGCTATATCCCTAAATGACGTCCACCTATAGAACTATGGCCCACTCCCTCATAAAATACTCTTTAATGCCTTTCATTTGATACGCATGTCATACAAACACATTTCAGGGTTTCCCTCGGTTCATTTTCCTACATGGTTATTTTCCCTTATGTTGTCACCATAGCTCTCAACTGAGTATGTAATGTTCGGTTACACCCTAACTTAACCTTCCTTACTTGTTTATTATAATAAGCATGCAACTCAAAAAAGTTGGCTCTTTTTGTGGCTTTGTACTTTTTAAAAAACTTATTTCTCAAATTTTTCAGATGCTTAAGCTCTGCCGAGTAACAAGGAAACTTATACAATTTACTCTTAATAGTAGGGATGTATTTATGACACAAAGCTGCCAAAGAGCTCTTAAGGATACTGAAGCAGGTTGTAACTTCTTTATTTTTAAACGCGGAGTCCCAATCAATGTTGTTCAACTCTGAATCAAAAGCATTAAAATTGCAACGATCAAAATTAAATGACGGTTTGCTCATAGAGGGGGACGATTTGAAAAATTCTAAAAATTCAACCACCAATAAGATCGGGATATGATGCAAATTAGCAGGTGATATACAAGTTGCAGCCTACGATAACACAAAATTCAATTCATTACTTATGAAAATCAAATCCAGAAAGCGATGCAGCTTATTACATAAATCATTAATTTGCGTTAAGCCGATACTTAAAAAGTTATCTATGACATAAGATTCAATAGCACTTGTAATATTTACTTTATTTAAGTAGGAATTCTTATCAAGATAATTCCAGTTGGCGGCCACCGTGGTGTGATGGTAGCGTGCTCCGCCTATCACACCGTATGCCCTGGGTTCAACTCCCGGGCAAAGCAACATCAAAATTTTAGAAATAAGGTTTTTCAATTAGAAGAAAATTTTTCCAAGCGGTGTCGCCCCTCGGCAGTGTTTGGCAAGCGCTCCGGGTGTATTTCTGCCATGAAAAGCTCTCAGTGAAAACTCATCTGCCTTGCAGATGCCGTTCGGAGTCGGCATAAAACATGTAGGTCCCCTCCGGCCAATTTGTAGGGAAAATCAAGAGGAGCACGACGCAAATTGGAAGAGAAGCTCGGCCTTAGATCTCTTCGGAGGTTATCGCGCCTTACATTTATTTTTTTTTTTAATTCCAGTTAACAGAGCTCAAATTGAAATCGCCAAGAACGCATAATTGATTGTTGCCAATGGCTTGATGAATTGAGAGAATGTTGTCAATATGCGATTTGTAGACACATTCATCACTCAATGGCGGAATATAAGAAACGCAAATATAGAGGTAACCAGTGGAACCACACAAACGGACACAAAGTTGATCGAGGAGAGAGTCGTTATCATGCAATTCACAAAATGACGCACGCAAATTACACCGGGCTGCTATTAACACACCTCCACCTCTCTTGCAGCCAGTTTTAATAAGATCTCTGTCCTTACGAAAAACATCTTAACAGCTTATGTCAAAAAATTCAGCATCGAAAAAATTTGAATTGAGCCATGTCTCAGAACCAACGCATCATATTCTAAAAGAGAGCTTATCATGCATACATTACTTGTCTTACTTCTAAGACCAGAAGTGTGTTGGTAATAAATCTTAATTTTCTCATAAGCACTGCCTCGATCTATTAGGTTCGAGGTGGATGCTTTTCTTCTCTTTGAAAAAAACGGAACGGACGAACAGACACATTCGACGGCCAAATCTCTGGATTCATCAGTTTTTATACTCAGTTGAGCAGAGCTCACAGAGTATGTTAACTTTGATTGGATAACAGTTGGTTGCACAGGTATAAAGGAATCGAGATAGATATAGATTTCCATATATCAAAATCATCAGGATCGAAAAAAAAATTGGATAGAGCCATGTCCGTCCGTCCGTCCGTTAACACGATAACTTGAGTAAATTTTTAGGTATCTTGATGAAATTTGGTATGTAGGTTCCTGAGCACTCATCTCAGATCGCTATTTAAAATGAACAATATCGGACTATAACCACGCCCACTTTTTCGATATCGAAAATTTCGAAAAACCCAAAAAGTGCGATAATTCATTACCAAAGACGGATAAAGCGATGAAACTTGGTAGGTGAGTTGAACTTATGACGAAGAATAGAAAATCAGTAAAATTTTGGACAATGGGCGTGGCACCGCCCACTTTTAAAAGAAAGTAATTTAAAAGTTTTGCAAGCTGTAATTTGGCAGTCATTGAAGATATCATTATGAAATTTGGCAGGAATATTACTCCCATTACTGTATGTATGCTTAATAAAAATTATCAAAATCGGAGAACGACCACGCCCACTTAAAAAAAAAATTTTTTTAAAGTCAAATTTTAACAAAAAATTTAATATCTTTGCAGAATATAAGTAAATTAGGTCAACATTCAACTCCAGTAATGATATGGTGCAACAAAATGCAAAAATAAAAGAAAATTTCAAAATGGGCGTGGCTCCGCCCTTTTTCATTTAATTTGTTTAGGATACTTTTAATGCCATAAGTCGAACAAAAATTTACCAATCCTTGTGAAATTTGGTAGGGGCTTAGTTTCTGGGACGATAACTTATTCCTGTGAAAAAGGGCGAAATCGGTTGAAGCCACGCCCAGTTTTTATACACAGTCGACCGTCTGTCCTTCTGCTCGGCCGTTAACACGATAACTTGAGCAAAAATCGATATATATTTACTAAACTCAGTTCACATACTTATCTGAACTCACTTTGTATTGGTAAAATGGCCGAAATCCGACTATGACCACGCCCACTTTTTCGATATCGAATATTACCAAAAACGAAAAAAATGCCATAATTCTATACCAAATACGAAAAAAGGGATGAAACATGGTATTTGGATTGGTTTATTGACGCAAAATATAACTTTAGAAAAAAACTTTGTAAAATGGGTGTGACACCTACCATATTAAGTAGAATGAAATGAGAAAGTTCTGCAGGACGAAATAAAAAACCCTTGAAATCTTGGCAGGAATACTGTTCGTGGTATTATATATATAAATAAATTAGCGGTATCCAACAGATGATGTTCTGGGTCACCCTGGTCCACATTTTGGTTAATATATGGAAAATGCCTTCACATATACAACTACCACCACTCCCTTTTAAAAGCCTCATTAATAACTTTAATTTGATACCCATATCGTACAAACACATTCTAGAGTCACCCCTGGTCCACCTTTATGATGATATATGACGATATAAACAAACGCTTTATGCATATTTCAGTAACCTTACTCCAGGAACATAGAAGAATGGCCAGCTACCTCTTTATGTTGAAACCGTCAGTTGTAGTTTAAAATTTTATTTTATTACTATTCATTTTTTTTTTACTCTAACTTTTACTTTTTAATTTTTATAAATCGCAAGCTTTATTTTAATGTGAATTTGCTTATGAATGCTGTTGTGCTATAAAAGATTTAAGAATCTTATTGTACTGATATATATTGAAATAAATGCAATACAATACAATACAATATATCGAAAAGGCATCCACCTATAGAACTAAGCCCCACGCCCTTTTAAAGTACTCATTAACACCTTTCATTTGACACTCATATCGTACAAACATATTCTAGAGTCACCCCTGGTCCACCTTTATGGCAATATCTCGAAAAGGCGACTACCTATTGAACTAAGGCCCACTCCCTTTTAAAATACTCATTAACACATTTCATTTGATACCCATATCGTACAAACATATTCTAGAGTCACCCCTGGTCCACCTTTATGCCGATATCTCGAAAAGCGACCACCTATACAACTGCCACCACTCCCTTTTAAAACCCTCATTAATACCTTTAATTTGATACCCATATCGTACAAACACATTCTAGAGTCACCCCTGGTCTACCTTTATGGCGATATCTCGAAAAGGCGTCCACCTATAGAATTGGCCCCACGCTCTTTTAAAATACTCATTAACACCTTTCGTTTGATACCCATATTGTACAAACGCATTCTATGTCACCCCTGGTCCACCTTTATGGCGATATCTCGAAAAGGCGTCCACCTATAGAACTAAGCCCCACGCCCTTTTAAAATACTTATTAACACCTTTTATGTGATACCCATATCGTACAAACAAATTCTAAAGTCAACCCTGATCCACCTTTATGGCGATATCCCTAAATGGCGTCCACCTGTAGAACTAAGGCCCACTCCCTTTTAAAACCCTCATTAATAACTTTAATTTGATACCCATATCGTACAAACACATTCTAGAGTCACCCCTGGCCCACCTTTATGGCAATATCTCGAAAAGGCGTCCACTTATAGACCTAAGCCCCACGCCCTTTTAAAATACTCATTAACACCTTTCATTTGATACCCATATCGTACAAACAATTTCTAGAGTCAACCCTGATCCACCTTTATGGCGATATCCCTAAATGGCGTCCACCTATAGAACTATGGCCCACTCCCTTTTAAAACACTCATTAATAACATTAATTTGATACCCATATCGTACAAACACATTCTAGAGTCACCCCTGGCCCACCTTTATGGCGATATCTTGAAAAGGCGTCCCCCTATAGAACTAAGCCCCACGCCCTTTTAAAATACTTATTAACACCTTTCGTTTGATACCCATATTATACAAACGCAATCTATAGTCACCCCTGGTCCACCTTTATGGCGATATCTCGAAAAGGCGTCCACCTATAGAACTGAGCCCCACGCCCTTTTAAAATACTCATTAACACCTGATCCACCTTTATGGCGATATCCCTAAATGGCGTCCACCTATAGAACTATGGCCCACTCCCTCATAAAATACTCTTTAATACCTTTAATTTGATACACATGTCATACAAACACATTCCAGGGTTACCCTCGGTTCATTTTCCTACTTGGTTATTTTCCTTTATGTTGTCACCATAGCTCCCAACTGAGTATGTAATGTTCGATTACACCCGAACTTAGCCTTCCTTACTTGTTTATATTCGGTTTCAACCACACCCAATTTGAAATTAACAAATCTAAGAGAATTTGTATCAATCTCTTTTTTTACCAGCTTATGGCAGCACAAATGTTGCTTACCAACGTGCGCATATTTTTCGACATTCTCCATAATATTCTCCGGCTGAACCGAAGGCTTAAATGAAGCTAAATGCAAATATTTAAAACGGGCAGCAACCAGCAAATCATCGCTCTCACCAGTTCCTACCAGTGGTTTTTCTTGCTGCCTCTGTTTCTTTTTATTTTTGCTCTTATTTTCCACTACCACCCACGCATTATTATTATCCGAAGCTGAGTTAAGCACCAAATACACGACACGAACATTTCCGCGAACATTCCGCAATCTTGGTCGCAACTTTGGCCATACACCATACGAACTTTTGGCCGAGCATTAGTTCTCTTTCAGACAGCGATGAATACGAACAACAATTGTGCTGCAGCAATATTGCTCGCTGTGGCAATTAAAGTCGCATAATCATTATTCTTTTTAATTCTATTACAATAATCTTTGCTTTTTACTTGCCACAATGATGGCAAAGATTTATACATTTCAATAAATTCACTCAGAAATTTTTTATTGTCCATTTTACTTTTCCGCGCACGTGTGCTCCGTTCAGAAATTACTACGATTATGAGCTATTTCGCCATACACGCACGAACAATTCGCGCAACAGTTCGCCAAAAATTATAATATTTTGATTTTTGGCGAACATTTGCGCGAACTGGCAAACACCACCATACACGACAGAAAAGGTCGCAGAAACATGACATAACGGGAATGTTCGCGGAAATGTTCGTGTCGTGTATTTGGCGCTTTAGTAATAGATGGAGAGATCGTATTTTCTGCATTATCAAACCGCGATTTTTGCACCGATTTGTTGGTAGGAGCATCAGCAATCTCATTATTGTTTACACAAGCATTGACTTTCACTGTACTGTCCATTGGTGCAACAGAATGAAGCGAAGTAGAAGGCAGGCACAGCAGAAAACGAAAACACCTCAGCATTGTTGTTATTTGGCACACTAGGAGAACTAACAATTGCAGCAGAATTAATTGCAGAGTGTAAGCATCCAGAATTTAAGAGCTTTTGCTTCATGTCTTTGACCTCGATCACCAAATCAGCAACAATGGAATGCAAATTGTTATTGACACAGTTATCACAATTGAACACTATATTTTTATTGCCTTTCATAAAATTTATTATGTTGACATCAATGCTCTTGCATGAACTATGAACTACGGCCTTGCAAAGTGAGCAAGTTAATGCATTATCTTTGGCAATTGATTTACCGCATATATCACACCGCGTACGTAAGAGCGACATTGTAAAGGAAAATAAATAGCAATACAAACACGGAGCTAAGAAAAAACACGTCCGTTCAGCTTGCCTTCAACTTCAACGCATTGGCCGCCTAAGTGAAATTGGCATTTTTGTAAGGCTAGGAAGTGGCCAAATGAAACACCAGGTATGTGCTGTAGTAAGAGTCATGTCAAATTAAGTGATATCGGCGAGCCTCCACCAGCAATCAAAGCGCTGCTTACAGGAGAGCACACGTCGTCCAGTAACTTTAAACAAAATATAAGAAAATACAATGGTTGTTTCGCTATGATTTCGTTTGGCGGTAATGAAATTAAAGAAGGTAATTTCATGCCAACTTTCAAAATACATGGACAAGTGTACCATATTATTGGAAGTTTATTGCCACCGCCCAACATGGTTCCAAAATTTTTACAAATATATTTTTCTTCCCAAGAGGAGCAGCTTTCGTTGCGGCAAAATGCTGCACCAACTCTTCAACTCTTTTGAAATTAATTCAAGAAATTCTGCTTTAAAATAATGTGTATGTTCGAAGTTTTATGACTTTTATGGAACGTACGCCAGCTAATTCGAATAACTATGCGGTTGTAATCCATGCCGACAAACTCCCTGTTAATGAACACCGTGGTCGATATAATGCCCCGACTACAGGCGAGGTCGCAGTATTGATAGTTGACGAAAATGCTGGTCCCCGCCATATTGTCCTACAGTCCCACGATAACACTCTCCATCGTGTTATCAATTCATCCTTCATATGACGGTTGACGGTTAGAGCATAAATATACCGCAAACTTCTCCAAGCAGTGGGGCACCTAGCCCACAAAAACCAGTTTCATGTATACAATTTTATGCATATAAAATTATGATTAGAGAAAATAGCTTTAATGCGCTTCATAGATATGGATATCTCTTTACCCGATACTGTGTGGACATGGCTGCTAAACTAATGACTGTGGTGGTACTTGTTTATTTTACCACTTATATATGTTATACAAAAAAATATAATTTGTGTTCAATGTTTTCTTTAAATTTCAAAAATATGTTAAAAAATTTTCAACTTAAAATTTTATGATGATTATTCTAAAAACGATTAGATTTGCATTCACATTACCTTCAATTTCTTTTATTAAATAAAAAACTAATTTAAATATTAAATAGTATAACTTAATGTGTATAAATAAAAACATAACATTTGGCGATCCTGTTATAACAACAAAGGGGAAAATAGGAAAGAGTATGCGGATTCTGTTGGCGTTATTCTAAGCAGCTAGAAAGTAGTACCCTGCAGGAAAAAGAGATAATTTCAAATCAACTACAAACGATTAAAATATTTATATAATGTTGAACTTAACAATTGAGCTGGAGAACCTATAATTGGATTGTACAACACAATTAGGCCAAATTTTCTCAATACCAAGTCGGGAAGAGATATGCATAAAAGCCGATATGTTGTTATTGTTGCAAACAACATAGATTAACTCAAATTTAAATATTAAAAAAAAATAATAAAAATAAAAAGCTTTCAAATGGATTTCAAGAGTATTCCTGGCTATATTTCAATCGATTTGAAAGAACTATCCTAAAATCTAAATTTGCTAATCATTCCAATTTCCCATATGATGACGTGGAAAAAAAATTTTGGAGCTGCTAAACGAATTGGATAATTAGTACAACTAAAAGAAAAACCAATTTTTGTGTCTTTACGTCTCACTTTGGTTTCAAAATCAAACACCAGCTAATGCGAATAATTCACTACAACAATTTTTGATAGCAAGTAAGCGTAATTAACATTAAAAATATTCGAAAAAATCAAGTAAGGAAGGTTAAGTTCGGGTGTAATCGAACATTACATACTCAGTTGAGAGCTATGGTGGCACCATAAGGGAAAATAACCATGTAGGAAAATGAACCGAGGGAAACTCTGGAATGTGTTTGTATGACATGTGTATCAAATGAAAGGTATTAAAGAGTATATATATATAGAGGTGGACACCATTTAGGAATAATAATAATAATAATAATAATACCCAACGGATTAAACCCTCCAAAGCCCACCCGACCGGCGCGAGGGGCGCATCCGCATGACGCACGGATTTGTTATTGCCGAGTTGTTGATAGGCGGAGGTTTGTTAAGCGTCGAGATCTAAAACTGCTCAGCTACAGAATAAAAATCATCAGCTGAGTACTATACATAACAGTTAGAAATTACATAGAAATTATACATATATATACTACATTTTTAAATAAGTGAACATTTTTAATTTATTTGATTTTTTTTTTTTTTTTTTTTTTGTTAAGAGTTAAGATAGGATAAGACAGTTTTCTTTATGGTAAAAAGTGAATCCGTTATATCAAATGAATTAGAATGAGTGTTAAAATCATGACACAAACACCGAAAAGGTTCATTTAATTCGAAATTAGTTCTACACTGCCTCAAAAGAAGAGGTTTGTAATGTCTTGACACCCGTGATGGGACGTTGAAATTTACTTCGTTCAAAATAATTGGACTAGAAATCAGTCTATTCAGGAGTTTAGCCATAAATATAACGCCTAGCATTTCTCTACGACTTGCAAGAGTTGGAAGATTGATAAGCTTTAACCGACTAGTATAAGGTGGAAGATTATACGCAGAGTACCACTGAAAATTCCTTAAAGAGAAAAGTAGAAATTGCTTTTGTATTGATTCAAGTCTATCTGCATGAACTCGATATTGTGGATTCCAGACTATTGATCCGTATTCTAGTATCGGTTTAACTAAGGTGATGAAAAGGGCTTTAGTTACATAAGGGTCACTAAATTCTTTGGACCACCGTTTCACGTATGAAAGAACACCTCTAGCCTTATTGACAGTAGCATTAATATGAAGGTTGAAACTAAGTTTAGCATCTATCGTGAATCCCAAGTCCTCAAAATAGTTTACTGATAGAAGACAAAAATTATTAAATACGTAAGAGGCTGCTGGTAAAGATCTTCGAGATAGGCACATGAATTTGCATTTATTGAGGTTCAGCGGCATTGAATTTACGTTGCACCAAGTAACTAGGCAGTTTAAATCCCCTTGAAGCAAGGGACGTTCTTCGATAGACGCACAAGACCTAAAAAGTTTTACATCATCAGCATACATTAAGATTTTGGAATATTTTATAGTGGTACAGATATCATTAATAAATAGCAAGAACAGAATTGGACCAAGGTGGCTGCTTTGTGGGACGCCAGAGGGAACATCGATGACATTTGAAAAAGTATTTTTTAAAATAACTTTTTGCGTTCGACCGCAGAGATACGACGAGATCCACTGGGTGAGACCAGGTTGGAAGCCAAGCCGATCCAGCTTGTAGATAAGTAAGGAGTGGGATACTTTGTCAAATGCTTTACTGAAATCAGTATAAATAACATCTGTGTGAAGATTTTCTCTAAATCCCTTAGAAACATGAGTTGTGAACTCAAGTAGATTAGTAATGGTAGATTTGCCTTTACAGAATCCGTGTTGCGGTTCTGCAATCAAAGTAGAAATGGAAAATGTTAGCTGATTGGTAACGATAGCTTCAAACAACTTTGGGATGGCCGACAACTTTGCTATTCCTCGATAGTTCTCTAAACACGACCTACTACCACTTTTGTGAAGGGGTATGAGAAAAGATTCCTTCCAAGCAGAAGGAAAGACTCCACTTTTTAGGGACATATTGAATAAATCAGTTAGGGGCTGATAAATGTGCTCAGCGCATTTTTTAAGAAAACAAGTGGGAATTAAATCAGGACCGTACTTGTAAGATTCTTTCAAAGACGTTAAATATGAAAAAACTTCATCCGGATATATTTCTGGAATATTAATGGTGTTAAGTGAGTTAAGCTGAAATGGATATTCATTTGAAAAAGTATTAAATTCATTGGAATAGTTGGACTTGAAAAATTGTGCAAAGAAGATAGCAATATCTTGATCGTCGCTAGACAAATCACCCTGGTATTTTAAAGCAGAGGGAAACCTTTTAACCCTACGTTTAGAGTTCACGAAATTATAGAAAGCTTTCGGATTGCAAGTTATTTTCCTTTTCATCTTACAGATGTACGTATTATAGCACTTTTTGTTTAATTCAAAATATTTATGACGCAAAATAGAGTAATGCAAGTAATCGGAGTGAGAGCCCGACCTTTTGTATAATTTGAAGAAGCGAGATTTTCTGTTTTTTAAGGACTTCAGCTCTTTAGTGAACCATATTTGGACTGATTCGGTAGACACACGTTTTCGCTTAGGTACGTGTTTTTCCAAAATACCGTAAATGGTGGTATAAAAGTCAGAAACATTTTTGTCAATATCAACACCATATTTGGGCCAAGCCACTGTAGATAAAGTTTGATTAAGTTTACTAAAATTAGCCTTCGCGAATTGAAATCTGAAACTAGAGTCGTATTTAGTAGCAATGCTACTCGGAGAATTTCTTTCGAATTCGTATGCTATTTCCAGGGAAGGATGGTAAAGGTCTTCAGGTACAGTAAGAGGTTCACCCCGGCTTAGAGTATATTTTGATGTATCATCGACAAATACCAAATCAAGGGTCCTCCCGAACATGTTAGGAATTATATTTATCTGTTTAAGGCAAAGTTCAGTTATTTCGGCTAAAAATTCGTTGTTGGACAGGTGAGAAGAAATAGGTACAATATTCTGATCAGATATGGTCCATAATACATGCGGGATATTAAAGTCACCCAGGACTATCATCGAATCAATGGGCTTCATCAATGAATTAACAATTTTGAGCAGGGAAATATGATCCATATACACCGAAGGATCAGAAGATGGTGGGATATAGCAGACCGCGATATAGACAC
Source organism: Eurosta solidaginis (assembly GCF_040869045.1). NCBI lineage: Eukaryota > Metazoa > Arthropoda > Insecta > Diptera > Tephritidae > Eurosta > Eurosta solidaginis. Next base: position 169,723,607 of record NC_090323.1, read on the forward strand.
AATCCATTCCGAGATTGATTCTAATGCATTTGAATTCTGTAGAATCAATAATGGGTAAATTAACCTCAGCTGAAGGTACAGAAGAATGTACCGCAAGCAAAACTCCACCTCCAATTCTGTTCAAGCGGTCATTTCTGTATATTTGGTAATCATGGCAAAGAATCTCTGAATTAAATACATGAGGTTTTAGCCAAGTTTCAGTTAAAGCGATAATGTTGTAATTGCAGTTAAACGATCGCCATAAAGGTGGATCAGGGTTGACTCTAGAATTTGTTTGTACGATATAGGTATCAAATGAAAGGGGTTAATGAACATTTTAAAAAGGAGTGGGCCTTAGTTCTAGAGGTGGACGCCTTTTCGAGATTTCGCCATAAAGGTGGACCAGGGGTGACTCTAGAATGCGTTTGTACAATATGGGTATCAAACAAAAGGTGTTAATGAGTATTTCAAAAGGGCGTGGGGTTTAGTTCTACAGGTGGACGCCTTTTCGAGATATCGCCATAAAGGTGGACCAGGGGCGATTCTAGAATGTGTTTGTACAATATGGGTATCAAACGAAAGGTGTTAATGATAATTTTAAAAGGGCGTGGGGCTTAGTTCTATAGGTGGACGCCTTTTCGAGATATCGCCATAAAGGTGGACCAGGGGTGATTCTAGAATGTGTTTGTACGATATGGGTATAAAATTAAAGGTATTAATGAAGGTTTTAAAAGGGAGTGGTGGTAGTTGTATAGGTGGTCGCCTTTTCGAGATATTGGCATAAAGGTGGACCAGGGGTGACTCTAGAAGGCGTTTGTACAATATGGGTATCAAACGAAAGGTGTTAATAAGTATTTTAAAAGGGAGTGGTCCTTAGTTCTATAGGTAGACGCCTTTTCGAGATATCGCTATAAAGGTGGACCAGGGGTGACTCCAGAATGTGTTTGTACGATATGGGTATCAAATTAAAGGTATTAATGAGGGTTTTAAAAGGGAGTGGTGGTAGTTGTATAGGTGGTCGCCTTTTCGAGATATTGGCATAAAGGTGGACCAGGGGTGACTCTAGAATGCGTTTGTACGATATGGGTATCAAATTAAAAGCATTAATGAAGGTTTTAAAAGGGAGTGGTGGTAGTTGTATAGGTGGTCGCCTTTTCGAGATATCGGCATAAAGGTGGACCAGGGGTGACTCTAGAATGCGTTTGTACAATATGGGTATCAAACGAAAGGTGTTAATAAGTATTTTAAAAGGGAGTGGGCCTTAGTTCTATAGGTAGACGCCTTTTCGAGATATCGCTATAAAGGTGGACCAGGGGTGACTCCAGAATGTGTTTGTACGATATGGGTATCAAATTAAAGGTATTAATGAGGGTTTTAAAAGGGAGTGGTGGTAGTTGTATAGGTGGTCGCCTTTTCGAGATATTGGCATAAAGGTGGACCAGGGCTGACTCTAGAATGCGTTTGTACGATATGGGTATCAAATTAAAAGCATTAATGAAGGTTTTAAAAGGGAGTGGTGGTAGTTGTATAGGTGGTCGCCTTTTCGAGATATCGGCATAAAGGTGGACCAGGGGTGACTCTAGAATGCGTTTGTACGATATGCGTATAAAATTAAAGGTATTAATGAAGGTTTTAAAATTGAGTGGTGGTAGTTGTATAGGTGGTCGCCTTTTCGGGATATTGGCATAAAGGTGGACCAGGGTGACTCTAGATTGCGTTTGTACAATATGGGTATCAAACGAAAGGTGTTAATGAGTATTTTAAAAGGGAGTGGGCCTTAGTTCTATAGGTAGACGCCTTTTCGAGATATCGCTATAAAGGTGGACCAAGGGTGACTCCAGAATGTGTTTGTACGATATGGGTATCAAATTAAAGGTATTAATGAGGGTTTTTAAAGGGAGTGGTGGTAGTTGTATAGGTGGTCGCCTTTTCGAGATATTGGCATAAAGGTGGACCAGGAGTGACTCTAGAATGCGTTTGTACAATATGGGTATCAAACGAAAGGTGTTAATGAGTATTTTAAAAGGGAGTGGGCCTTAGTTTTATAGGTGGACGCCTTTTCGAGATATCGCCATAAAGGTGGACCAGGGGTAACTCCAGAATGTGTTTGTACGATAAGGGTATCAAATTAAAGGTATTAATGAGGGTTTTAAAAGGGAGTGGTGGTAGTTGTATAGGTGGTCGCCTTTTCGAGATATCGGCATAAAGGTGGACCAGGGGTGACTCTATAATTTGTTTGTAGGATATGGGTATCAAATGAAAGGTGTTAATGGGTATTTTAAAAGGGAGTGATCCTTAGTTCCATAGGTGGACGCTGTTTCGAGATATCGCCATAAAGGTGGACCAGGGGTGACTCTAGAATGCGTTTGTACAATATGGGTATCAAACAAAAGGTGTTAATGAGTATTTCAAAAGGGCGTGGGGCTTAGTTCTATAGGTGGACGCCTTTTCGAGATATCGCTATAAAGGTGGACCAGGGGTGACTCCAGAATGTGTTTGTACGATATGGGTAGCAAATGAAAGGGGTTAATGAGCATTTTAAAAGGGAGTGGGCCTTAGTTCTATAGGTGAACGCCTTTTCGAGATATCGCCATAAAGGTGGACCAGGGGTGACTCTAGAATGCGTTTGTACAATATGGGTATCAAACAAAAGGTGTTAATGAGTATTTCAAAAGGGCGTGGGGCTTAGTTCTATAGGTGGACGCCTTTTCGAGATATCGCCATAAAGGTGGACCAGGGGTGACTCCAGAATGTGTTTGTACGATATGGGTATCAAATTAAAGGTATTAATGAGGGTTTTAAAAGGGAGTGGTGGTAGTTGTATAGGTGGTCGCCTTTTCGAGATATTGGCATAAAGGTGGACCAGGGGTGACTCTAGAATGCGTTTGTACAATATGGGTATCAAACGAAAGGTGTTAATGAGTATTTTAAAATGGAGTGGGCCTTAGTTCTATAGGAGGACGCCTTTTCGAGATATCGCTATAAAGGTGGACCAGGGGTGACTCTAGAATGTTTTTGTACGATATGGGTATCAAATTAAAGGTATTAATGAGGGTTTTAAAAGGGAGTGGCGGTAGTTGTATAGGTGGACGCCTTTTCGAGATATCGCCATAAATGTGGACCAGGGGTGACTGTAGAATGTGTTTGTACGATATGGGTATCAAATTAAAGGTATTAATGAGGCTTTTAAAAGGGAGTGGTGGTAGTTGTATAGGTGAAGGCGTTTTCCAGATATCGACCAAAATGTGCACTAGGGTGACCCAGAACATCATCTGTTGGATACCGCTAATTTTTTTATATATACATATAATACCACGAACAGTATTCCTGCCAAGATTTCAAGGGTTTTTTATTTCGCCCTGCAGAACTTTTTCATTTCATTCTACTTAATATGGTAGGTGTTACACCCATTTTACAAAGTTTTTTTCTAAAGTTATATTTTGCGTTAATAAACTAATCCAAATACCATGTTTCAACCCTTTTTTCGTATTTGGTATAGAATTATGGCTTTTTTTTGTTTTTCGTAATTTTCTATATAGAAAAATTGCGCGTGGTCATATTCCGATTTCGGCCATTTTTTATACCAATACAAAGTGAGTACGTGAACTGACTTTAGTAAAGATATATCGATTTTTGCTCAAGTTACCGTGTTAACGGCCGAGCGGAAGGACAGACGGTCGACTGTGTATTAAAACTGGGCGTGGCTTCAACCGATTTCGCCCTTTTTCACAGAAATAAGTTATTGTCCCAGAATCTAAGCCCCCACCGAATTTCACAAGGATTGGTAAATTTTTGTTCGACTTAGGGCATTAAATGTATCCTAGACAAATTAAATGAAAAAGGGCGGATCCACGCCCATTTTGAAATTTTCTTTTATTTTTGCATTTTGTTGCACCATATCATTACTGGAGTTGAATGTTGACATAATTTACTTATATACTGTAAAGATATTAAATTTTTTGTTAAAATTTGACTTAAAAAAATTTTTTTAAAAGTGGGCGTGGTCGTTCTCCGATTTTGCTAATTTTTATTAAGCGTACATATAGTAAAAGGAGTAACGTTTCTGCCAAATTTGATCATGATATCTTCAACGACTGCCATATTACAGCTCGCAAAACTTTTAAATTATCTTCTTTTAAAAGTGGGCGGTGCCACGCCCATTGTCCAAAATTTTACTAATTTTCTATTCTGCGTCATAAGTTCAACTCACCTACCAAGCTTCATCGCTTTATTCGTCTTTGGTAATGAATTATCGCACTTTTTCGGTTTTTCGAAATTTTCGATATCGAAAAAGTGGGCGTGGTTATAGAGCGATCTGAGATGAGTGCTTAGGAAGCTACATATCAAATTTCATCAAGATACCTCAAAATTTTCTCAAGTTATGGTGTAAACGGACGGACGGACGGACATGGCTCAATCACATTTTTTTTCGATCCTGATGATTTTGATATATGGAAGTCTATATCTATCTCGATTCCTTTATACCTGTACAACCAACCGTTATCCAATCAAAGTTAATATACTCTGTGAGCTCTGCTCAACTGAGTATAAAAATAACAATAATTGTTGAATCAAAGTCAGCAACAATTGGTGAGCTCTATTGTTATATTTTATATAGATTTTATTTATTTGTGTTAATTTAACATAATTATTTAAAAAAATCTACTTTACTATATTTCAAATTAACTAAATATTTTATTAGTTGAAAACAAAACTACAAAATTAAATATATACATATTTTAATTATTACAATTTGTTAACTCCATATCCAGTATATCTGTTTATGAATATACATATATATAATTCATTTCTTTAAAGAAAATAATGGTTTTAAGAAGGGCTCAAGAAAATAATATTACTTTATTAGAGAAAGACATGCCGCTTACACATAGTCCAACAACCACATCACAAATTTATCAAAGTAATCTTTCTACATCTACGAATTCAAACCCTCTTCTTCTCCAGTGTCCAGCAATAACAACAATAAATACTCAAAATTCAACAATTACAACACCAACAACAGTTACACGAAATCTTTCTCAAACCTCTAATATTTTCTTCCATTCGAAATAATCAACCAATAAATAAATTTTTAAAATTACCAAATTTTTGGTCTGAAAATCCTGAAGTTTGGTTAATTCACGCGGAAGCACAATTTGTTATTAATAATATATATGATGACATATTAAAATTTCATAATATTTTTATTGCTCTTCCACAAGAAGTTCTTACAATAATATTAGATGTTATCTACACGGTTGCCACTTTTGGTCCTTTCCAACCCCATTTGGTCCGCTGGTACTTTTTTCCAAGTTTGGTCCTTTTTAGGCTGTAATCAAGATTGTTTGTTTTCACTGGGGAAAAAATGTTCAACACTGCCCACAAAATTTTCCACACCTTCATTAGCCCTTATATAATTTATAATTTACCTCAATGGATTTCTTACAAAAAAATTGATGTCAACAAAATGTAGCAGAACAATGGCACTTCACCTAGCACATAATTAAGAAAAGTGTTGCATCTTGAAGCAAACCAATTTTCGTTAATTGTTGGTGAAACAAGCGGTCAATCAGAAAATCTTATTTTGGTGGTTAGATATTTCGATCGTTTATCAAAAACTTTTCGTGATAGACTTTTGTCACTGTTTGAGATTAAAAAAAAGTTGTTGCAAATACACATACTTCTCAAAGTAATTTGACGAAGTTGTCCAATGATGAAGACATTCTTGTATTGAAAACTAAATAAATTAAAGAGTCTAATTTGTTTTATATTAAGTGCACTTACCACTGTTTTATGTTCAAGTTATGCAATATGCTTCGATAGGTAATGAGAATTTTCAAATTTTTCTCACACAGCACAAAACAAATTGATGAGTTTTGGGAATTCCAAGGCTATTATGTTCTTTACACTGCGATGCGGCTATATTTTATATTTTTGTGTCTGGAAGTTAGTAGCATTTCTGCTATACAACCCTCAAATTCAATATCAGTTACAGTATTAAAAGTTTCTATATATTTCCAACCTGCACTAAAGAGTTCAAACAGAAAGTTAGTCTGCTGATATTATTCCATCAATATGAAGCACCTTTTGAGTAATTTTAGGTGCAATGATTATATCAAAATATTGGATATTTAAAAAATTTCAGTGTAAATAATTTAGAATACTAAGTACCTTAACCCAAGGAATATTTTTATTGGAAATAAGGCAGGAATATTTTTGGAAAGCGATAACTTAACAAATGCTCAACGTAGATCTGATATAAACGCTTTGTGCCAAATTATTCCCTTTGGAGAGCAGAACCCCAAAAACTTTAATAATAACATTGTTAATAATAACTTATTTCTCCTACTTCGTCAAATGGAATTTGGACTATTACTACACAGTTTAAACTTTTAAGACTTTTCAATAGTAAATCTGAGGACTGTGTTCATTTCTTTGGGATTTGGCCCTTTTTTCAAGGAATTTTGGTCCCAAATGGAAACATGGTGTGGCAACCTTGGTTATAAATCCTCCACCATTAACAAATAAATATGAAACAATAAAAAAGGTTTTATATAAGAGATTATCTCAAACTGAAGATAGTCGAATAGAACAACTACTCTCTAATACTCAGCTGGGAGATAGAAAACCTTCTGAGTTACATCGTGAAACGAAATGTTTAATTGGTTCTAGTTCGATTGTTGGACAGGCTTTACCTTATAAACTTTGGTTACATAAGTTACCTAAACAAATTCAAGCTCATTTAACATCTTGTGATAAAGAAAGTGTAGATAATAACATTAAAATAGCTGACAAAATTTATAGTCAATCGCAGTTTCTTCAATTTCCCAAAATACGTCTTTAGAACAAAGTATTCAAAATTTAACGCAATTAACTTCTATTCTTTGTGAAAATTTGAATAAACTAACTTTTGATATTAATGAGTTACGAACCACATCAAAATCTAATGAACGAATTAGTTTTACCAATAAAAATAAAAGATCATTCAGGGAACGTTCAAAATATCCCAATTATATATGTTGGTATCATTCGAAATTTGGGAATAATGCAGTTAAATGTATTAAAACTTGTAAATTTTTTACCACAAAACAAATGCATTTAAATTGAACCGTTCTATCATGCCGGTGGCTGATGATAGAAGAGATTTCAAAACAGCTAGCCGCTTTTTATTTTTGATAAGCATAACAAATTTTATTTTTTTAATAGATACAGGAGCTGTTGTTTCAGTTATTCCTCCTGCAAGATTTAAGCAATTTAAAAAAAAATTCTGATTTAAATTTATCAGCGGCAAACGAAGCCATTATCCAAACGTTTGGATCGAAATTACTCAAAATCGACTTAGGATTAAGGCGTGCATTTTATTTTCCTTTCATTTTAAAATAAAAATAAATGTAAGGCGCGATAACCTCAGATCTAAGGCCGAGCTTCTCTTCCAATTTGCGTCGTGCTCCTCTTGATTTTCCCTACAAATTGGCCGGACGGGACCTACATGTTTTATGCCGACTCAGGGCCGCCGAGTGAAAATCGGGGCCCGGGGGCAAAAAAAAAAAAAAAATAGGGGCCCCATACTAAAATGAACAAATTCTCAAAATCAAAATTACCATCTTTTACATATTTATATGCATTTGTATACATGTACATGTATATATTAAGCGTATACATGCATACATGTATATCATATTCAATGAATATATAGTTACGAACTTTAATTTATCTACACATTCATGCAGATCAACATATGAGTAAATATGTTTACATAGAAATATACATATTCTTCATAAAGTATTAATATATTTGTAGAAAATAAATTATTATATTGATTTCGAGAAATATTACACTTAAAAATCGGCGAATAGAGGTGTGAAAACTTATGAAAAAATAAGTACAGTTTATTACTTATAGAGTTTTATTTCAATATTGCACTAATTGTATGAAATAAATTTCTTCAAATTGCAATACAAATATTTTTTGGTAGTAATTTGGTATATTAAAAGAGTTTAATTAACACAAGTGGGCTTTCCTGGCCTTAACAGCTGCGAAATTTTCTATGATAGTATCAAAATCCAAATGTCTCGCTGTTGGCGCTTCAATACAGAGCATCATGCCAAGTCCTGTAAAGCGTTCTTGAGTTGAACACGATCGATGGAAGTTCTTTATCCTTGCAAGAACACTGAAGGAACGTTCAGCACTAGCTCCTGTAAAAGGTATGGTGCAAAAAATACGAGAGCAACACAAATGTTAGGAAAAATTGTAGCTAGATTTAGAGCACAGATAGCATTCAACAATTCAAATGGTGACAGATTTTCGTTTGCTGAGTAAATGTGCTTCAAGTGGATCATTTCATCTCCTAAACTCTCGCAAACGTCTGAATTGTATTTGCTGACAAATTGAACGGCATTTTCTCGTATTGAAACCTCATCCATGTATCCAAATTGCCACAAAAAAGAAAAGGTGTTCTTCAAATTTTTCATGACAGCAAATCGTTCGGTAATACCTGGAATAACCGAATCAACTATCACCAAAAAGGTATTGATTTTGAGATCAATCTCGTGATCGTCATTGATGGTCTCGTTCTCTTCACATTCATAAAAATGTTTTTTGCGATTCCTTTTTCGAACGTCAGGTAACTTTGTGAGATTACCCAATCCAGTGGCGATTGTTTTGCATTCGCATAAAATGTTTTCCCATTGATTTCTGATCAGATTTAAATCAGAGATCAAACTTTCTAAGTTTATAACTTCGATATCGATGGTAGTATCCCTGGCATGCAGAATAAAGTTTCTTTTATTAATAGCTGTAGAAATTTTGAGCCAAATGGAGAAAAACAAAATACAAACTTGCTGATGTAATGAAGAACGCCATTAACATCACCATATGTTCCCGCTGTCAAATTTTGCCTAAGTAACTCGTCTAGTTCCTGTTTCAATCCTTCGTTATGATTTGCAAAAGGTTTAACTACCTCAACTTATAAAATTTGTTGAAATTTAAAATGATTGATATCTACGAAAGGTCATTAAAGGTGTGGTTTGTTTATTTTCTGTAAGCAATAAGCTTGTATAACATTTTGATATTCCCGGGCCCGGGGAAATTGACCCCCTCAGGCCCCCCCCTCTCGGCGGGCCTGTGCCGAGTGTCCGAACGGCATCTGCAAGGCAGATGAGTTTTCACTGAGAGATTTTCATGGCAGAAGTACACTCGGAGCGTTTTCCAAACACTGCCGAGGGGCGACCCCGCTTAGAAAAATTTGCTTCTAATTAAAAAGCCTTATTTCTAAAATTTTGATGTTGCTTTGCCCGGGGTGTGAACCCAGGCCATACGGTGTGGTAGGCGGAGCACGCTACCATCACACCGGTGGCCGCCTTTCATTTTAGCTGATATTAAAACTCCTATTATTGGTGCACATTTTTTGGAAAAATTTGGACTTCTAGTTGATATTAAAAATAAATTAATTATTGACTCAGAAACAAAATTAAAAGTAATTGATTCTTTTGGATTCTGTGTAATTTTTGAGCTTAAATTGCCTTTAAAAGTTAACAAATTTTCGGAATTAATCAAAGAATTTTCTGAAGTTGTTTCTGAACCGAATTTCTCTAAAATAGTTAAACATAACACTGTACATATAATTGAAACTAAAGCAATTTTACCATTCTCAAAACCAAGACGCTTAGATCCAGCGAAACTTGAAGTAGCTAAAACAGAGTTTGAATATTTAGTTAAGATTGGTGTTTGTAGACCTTCAATATCTTCTATCGCTTCGCCTTTACATTTGATTCCTAAAAAGGAAGCAAATGATTGGCGACTTTGCGGAGAATATAGAAGACTTAATTATATTACAGTACCAGATCGTTACTCACTTCCACATATTCATGATTTGAGCATAGATTTTAAAAATAAAACTATATTTTCAAAACTAGATTTAATACGTGCGTATCATCAAATACCAGTGGCACCTGAAGATATACATAAAACTGCTATTACTACACCTTTTGGCTTATTTGAATTTCTACGCATGCCTTTTGGATTAAGAAATAGTGCTCAAACCTTTCAACGGTTTGTAAATGAAACATATTTTGGTCTAGATTTTATATTTGCATATGTAGACGATGAAAATGAGGTACAATATTTTGAACATTTAAGGATTGTTTTTAAACGTTTTGAACAATATGGTTTGAATATTAAGCCAACAAAATGTATTTTTGGGTCACCAGTTATACATTTTTTAAGTTACGAAATTTCAGCAAATGGGATTAAACCATCAAATGATATAATAGAAATAATTAAAAATTTTGAGAAACCGATTTCTTTAAATAACCTTCGAAAATTTTTTGGAATGGTTAATTACTACCATCGTTATATTCCAGTGATTGCGAAAGAACTTATTCTGTTACATAAAATTATAACAATTGCAAATAAAAAAAAAAGAAAAACACTTGTTTTAACTGAAGAGTCAATTAAATCCTTTGACAATGTAAAAGCATATATGTAATACTCCTATATTGCTAATAGAAAATGCTCGCAATGAGTTTTGAATTAGAAATCAAAACAAGACAGCCTACAACATTTTTGTGATTGTAGACGCATAAGTGTGACAAGAAAAAATTTAAATTTAGGTACATTCGATTACTGAATACAAAAACAAAAACGTATAGACAGCAATATATCGGCAATCTGATGTTTGGGAATGTACCTAGCCTTTTGTAGCAATATAGGAGTATTACATATATGGTAAAACGTCTTTTTGCTGAAAATACACTTTTAAATAATTTTTATAGGTATTCTAAATAATCTATCCCTGTTGATGCTTCAAATGTTGCCATTGGAGCTGGTTTACACAAACCTAAGCACGATACTTTCGAACCTTTGGCTTGTTTTTTTAGAAAATTACCTTCTACAGAATGTAAATATTCCACTTTTGATAGGCAGCTTTTAGGTATCTGGGGCAATCACACATTTCAAACATTTTTTAAACGGTTTTATTTAGCTTGAGTTGAGAGGCCGCATGGCCGCATGCACGGCTGCACGGTCGTTGTGAAAATATTTTGTAATTGAAATTTAAGTAACTTCCCGATAAGCTACAAGCATGAAACTTGGAATATAGTTCAGAACCCGATGACAATGCAATAAAAAGAAAAAAATCGCCGCTAGGTGGCGCATGGATCGAGATATTCGCAAAAATCGTATTTGTGGACCGATTTGGCTCATATTTGGAACACTTAATACATATCGCCGCTAGGTGGCGCACGGATCGAGATATTCACAAAAATCGTATTTGTGGTCCGATTTTGCCCATATTTGGAACACATAATACATAGATACATGAATAGAAAGCGACCGATGATGCCCGATTTGGCTCATATTTGGAACAAATATTGCATACAGTCCGGTAGAAGTGACATAAAAATATTTTGGAGTTGAACGAGGGACAAACATACGTGGCGCAGAGTCAAGTAAAGTCTTTGGAGAATGAGAAATAATAGGGAATTAAATAAAGACTAAAAGCTTGAAAATAAAATAATTAAAAAAAATTTTTTAAGTTAAACGGTTTTATTGAAAACAATACTTACATGAAGTAATAATAATACGAAAAGCTAGAAAATAATTAGGTGGGTCCTAGGTACTAGTCATCACACTCCTTATCAATCTAGGGCGTTGATAAGACAATTAAATAAAAGCGTTGGACGCGTCATATTTCTACTGATAGTCATAAGTAAAACTAACTGAACCTTAATCAGTCACATTTTTAGAAATTTCACGCACCCAACGCTTTTATTTAATTGTCTGATCAACGCCATAGATTGATAAGGAGTGTGATGACTAGTACCTAGGACCTACCTAATTATTTTCTAGCTTTTCGTATTATTATTACTTCATGTAAGTATTGTTTTCAATAAAACCGTTTAGCTTAAAAATTTTTTTTTAATTAAATTATTAGAAGGTCAAGTCCTTACAATATATACAGATCTCAAGCCGTTGACATACGTTTTGAATTCAAAAACGGAACGATCTCCTCGACAGGCACGACATTTAGAATATATAGCACAATTTAAGAATGATATACAACATATATCAGGGAAAATAATGTTGTGGCGGATGCGTTATCAAGGTTTCCAGAAATAGATGCACTTTCAATTAAAGATATTAATTTGCATACTTTGTTTGTTGAGCAAGAAAATGATGAGACTCTTAAAGCTCTAGTGTCTTCTCAAACAGCAAAGAATAATTTAAAGCAGATTATCATTCCGATTCATAATTTAAAAATTTGGTGTGATATTTCCGGTTCAATACCACGTCCTTATATTACAAATTCCATGAGGGAGATATTTTTTTCAAAATTACATTCTTTATCATATCCAGGGGTTCGTGCAACCAGGCGTTTAATACAATCAAAATATTTTTGGCCTAACATGCGAAAAGATATAAACGAATGGCCTTCAAATTGTATTTCTTGTCAGCAATTAAAAATTTCAAGACATACAAAACATCGATATACCCAATGACAGATTTGAACATATCCATTTCGATTTATGTGGCCCACTTCCACCATCTAATGGAACTCGATATATTTTAACAATTTTTGATAGGCATTCAAGATGGCCAGATGCTTATCCTCAAGTATAACTGCACATAGGGTAGTAAATACTTTTGTTCAAAATATTTCTGGGTTTGGGATTCCTCTTAAAATTACTGTTGATCAAGGTGCTCAATTTTCATCTGAACTATTTAATGTACTCATTCAAATGCTTGGTTCACATAAAATTCAAACATCTGCTTTTCACCCGCAGGCTAATGGTATGATAGAACGATTTCATCGTCAATTAAAAACGTCAATTATAGCTTCAGGAGATTCAATTCATCGGGCAGAAATTTTACCAACTATATTATTATGGTGACGTACCGCAGTTAAAGAAGATTTAAATACATCCCCAGCTAAGTTAGTATATGGACAAAGTATCAGAATTCCTGGAGAATTCGTTGTTTCTAAAAATATGAAAATAATTCTACCCAAAACACTCTCAAATGGTTAAGGTATCACTTTTCAACAGTTAGAACAAAAATTTTACATCACAATAAAGATGTGAGCTTTGTTCCAAAAGCACTTGATGAATGTGAATATGTTATTGTTTAAGTTAATCAAATTTCAGGACTCAATCCACTTTATGAGTGACCTTTTAAGGTAATATCAAAACACAAAAATACATTTAAAATTCCAAAAGCTAACATTATTAAAACAGTATCAATAAGCCATTTAAAACATGCTCATATATCATCTAACTTTACAAATGAACCTAAAACAACAACTAAGAAAGTTACTTTTAATAATAATTAATTATTTTTAGTTGTTATTTAAAGAATTTATTCAACTTATTTTAATTCTATGCTTTACTGGAGGGGGAGTAAATGTGCTGGTTCTTGTTTATTTTACCGCTTATATATATATGTATGTTATTCAAAAAAATTTAATTTGTGTTCAATGTTTTCTTTAAACCTTTAAATATGTTAAAAAGTTTTCAACTTAAAATTTTATGATGATTATTGTAAAAACGATTTAGATTTGTATTCACATTTCCTTCAATTTCTTTTATTCAATAAGAAACTAATTTAAATATTAAATTGTGTAACAAATAGTGTAATAAATACAAAAAATATCATATTTAACATAACAATGATCAAAAGGTTGAATTTTAAGATATTAATTAAGAGCACACCAAAAGACGTTGCGTGCAACTCTATATCTACTATATATATGTGAAAGTATGTCTGTATGTATGTTTGGACTTGCAGCCTAAACCGCAGAATGGAATCGAACGAAATTTTGCCATGACGTACCCTGAGTGCGTCAATCTATGGTAGGCTATATAAAAAATTTTTCGACAAGGGGGCGTGGCACCTCCCATACAACTGAATTTTTTCGTAGTCAATATATCTGAAAGCATTAAAGCTAGACGACTGAAATTAGGTGAGGAGGTATATAAGACTACTCCCTACCCCCTCGGGAAAAATTGGGGATAGCGAAAAAGGGGCGTGGCATCTCCCATACAAATGGGGGTTGGGATTAGTCTAATATATTAGTCTATATAGTACTGCTTTTGCTTATACCCGAACGACGTCGGGTACTCTGCTAGTATTCTATAAATATAAAAATCAAATTCTGTGTATGTGTGTGTATGTTTGCTATGGGAACGTATTTCCCACACTTCAATCATCACCAAATTTTGGTTATTGGTTCCCTCGATCAACGGAAATGTTTTAGGCTAAAAATAATTTCGATATATAAAAGGGGCATGGCACCTCCCATACAAATGGAATCTTTCGTACTTCATAACTCTGAAGGTATATATGTATGCCAGAACATTGAAATTCAGTAAAGAGTTATATGAGGCCAATCCCTAACACCACCAAGAAAATGTAGAATTGGGATGAAGGGGGCGTGGCACCTCCCATACAAATGGAATATATCATACTGCATACCTCTGGATGTAGTAATGGTAGGCTAATGAAAATTGGTAAGGAGATATATGAGGTTAAGTCCTAACACCTCCAGAAAAATGTGGAATTGGGAAAAAAGGGGCGTGGCACCTTCCCTACAAATGGGGTTTTTCAGAACTATGGCTGCCGTACAAAGTTAGATTGTTTTAACACCTAAAGTTTGACTGAATTGTTGATTTTGGCTGTTATTCCTTTTGGACGTTAAGTAATCTGCCGCCGTTAAAAAAAATTTGTTAGCTTCAGTCTATCTACACCTTCTATAAAAATCAAATTATGTGTGTGTTTTCTATGGAAACATATTTCCCACACTTCAATCATCACCAAATTTTGGGTATAGGTTCCTTCGATCCATGGTATAAATATTACAAGGTAAAACCGGTGAGAGACGAAATGACGTTTAAAAAATTTCAAATTCTCAATGCTCTCACATTTTTATTTTTTTATTTTGGTGTTGTTTTCATAACAAAAATATAACAAACTATAATATATTTGGTAATTCTGGACGACAGCATGATACTGTTAATACACGTCCAACAATATCAAGATGGGTATAAAAAGACGCGTTTTGGATCAAGGATCGCGAATCCGAAAGCGGAGGTAAACAATTTTGGGTATGTCAAGATATATTTGCAAATAAATTTTGAAAATTTGCATGTGGTTGTTGTAATTTTGATGATTTTGTGGTGCCCACAAAAATTTTCTACAAATACGGGTTCTCCGACCCCAGAAGACGACATACAACCCTATACAATGACTCCACCGCCACTGAGTTAAACGACTTTAATTTGCTCAAGAGCATACATATGTATATGCAAGAAAGTTGAGATTTGCGACAAGGTGATATTTTCCGATGAGAGTAAGTTCTGTGTTTACCGATCAGATGCGCATACTTTAGTTTGGAGAAGGCAGAATATCGCATTACATGTAAAGAATATTCTAACTACGGTTAAACACGGAGGCGGTGGAGTCATGGTATGGGGTTGTATGTCGTCTTCTGGGGTCGGAGAACTCGTATTTATAGAAAATGCAATGGATAAGTATTGAGTATACTAAACGAAAATTTGGCAAAGAGCGCGCGAAAGCTAGGCATAGAATCCGATTATCACTTTCAGCACGACAACGACCCCAAGCATACAGCCGAAATTGTTCGAGTGCGGATTTTATATAACACTCCCCACACCTTAAAAATAACCCACAATCACCGGACTTAAATCCCATAGAACATCTATGGAATCATCTTGACAGAAAGATCAGAGAACGCCATATAACTTAAAAAATCTTACTAAAGGAATTTATAAAGGAAGAATGGTGAAAAATCGGTACTGATGTTACAAAAAAATTGTTACACTCTATGCCTAATCGGCTTCAAGAAGCCGTAAAGTCCAAAGGAAGACAAACCAAATATCAGAAACTAGTATATTTAATTATTTTTATTAATTAATTCAAGACGAACACTTTTGTCCACATAATTTAGTACCTATTTTACTTAAATCGTATTTATTTAATACATTGAAACGTTGATTAAAAGCTTTTCTGTACTATAACAAAGCTAATACATCGTAATAACTAATAAGATTTGAATTAAAAATATTTCAATAAATTTATGTGCGTGGCATATTATTAAAGAGCACATACGTTAGTTAAATGACGAACACTTTTGTCTATATATGCACATAAAAACCGATTTCAAAACTTTTCGAAATATTTTTTCACTTATTTCATAAGCATTTTATTTTTTTGGTATTAAAAAAAAAATGAAAATGTCAAACCAACATTTTTTTTTTTTGTGTGTTTACTTTGGTTTGGCATTTCCACAAAGTTTAAGAGAGTGATTTTAAAATTTTTTTAAAAATCAAAAAACTATTATGGCCGCCAAAAAGAGTAAATGGTTTTGCCTGGTAATATTTATACCCTGCTTCGATCAAGACGAAAGTTTTTCATATTTCATAATTTTAAATAAACATTTTTCTTTGGTTATGCGAACGAGCAATCTTATCTCCCAATAAAATAATTAAAAAGAAATTTTTAAGTTAAACGGTTTTATTGAAAACAATACTTACATGAAATAATAATAATACGAAAAGCTAGAAAATAATTAGGTAGGTCCTAGGTACTAGTCATCACACTCCTTATCAATCTAGAGCGTTGATCAGACAATTAAATAAAAGCGTTGGGCGCGTGAAATTTCTAAAAATGTGACTGATTAAGGTTCAGTTAGTTTTACTTATGACTATCAGTAGAAATATGACGCGTCCAACGCTTTTATTTAATTGTCTGATCAACGACCTAGATTGATAAGGAGTGTGATGACTAGTACCTAGGACCTACCTAATTATTTTCTAGCTTTTCGTATTATTATTATTTCATGTAAGTATTGTTTTCAATAAAACCGTTTAACTTAAAATTTTTTTTTAAATTATTTTATTTTCAAGTTTTTAGTCTTTATTTAATTGCATATTATTTCTCATTCTATTTAGTTCATTTAGTGACTCATTGTTACAAACTAAGTCCTCAATACATAATCCTTCCAAAGACTTTACTCAACTCTGTGCCATGTAGGTATGCTTGTCCCTCCTCCAACTCCAAAATATTTTGATGTCACTTCTACCGGACTGTATGCAATATTTGTTCCAAATATGAGCCAAATCGGGCATCATAGGTCGCTTTCTATTCATGTATGTATTATGTGTTCCAAATATGGACCAAATCAAATCGGACCACAAATACGATTTTTATGAATATCTCGATCCTTGCGCCACCTAGCGGCGATTTTTTTGATAGGTCGCTTTCTATTCTTGTATGTATTATGTGTTCCAAGCATGAGCCAAGTGTTTTTTGTGAATATCTCGATCCTTGCGCCACCTAGGGGCGATTTTTTTCATAAGTCGCTTTTTATTCTTGCATGTATTATGTGTTCAAAGTATGAGCCAAATCGGACCACAAATACGATTTTTGTGAATATCTCGATCCATGCGCCACACAGTGGCGGTTTTTTCACAGGTCGATTTCTATTCTTGCATGTATTATGTGTTCCAAATATGAGCCAAATCGGACTACAAATGCGAATTTTGCGAATATCTCGATCCATGCGCCACCTAGGGGCGATTTTTTTTATTATTGCATTGGCATGGGGTTCTGAACTATATTCCAAGTTTCAAGCTAGTAGCTTATCGGGAAGTTACTTAAATTTCAATTACAAGATTCGTTCACAACGGCCGTGCGGCCGTGCATGCGGCCTGCCTGTCAACTCAAGCTAAATAAAACCTTTTAAAAATGATCATGTTAACAATCAATGATCGCATTCAAAACCAAATTAATGGTGAAGCGACGAAATGTAAATCGATCGACATACTTAAAGATGTAGATCAAATTGTGAATTATCCAATTGAATCTCTAAACTCTTTAGAACCACCTGGAATGCCTGCGCGTATATTAACTTTGCAAATTGCTCACCAATCATGCTTCTTCGGAATTTAGACCCACCGAAATTGTGCAATGGAACCAGACTTTGCGTTAAGAAATGAATACCGAATGTAATCGAAGCAACAATCATCAGCTGTAAAAGCAAAGGTGAAGATGTGCTCATACCACGGATCCCAATGATTCTTACAGATTTGCCATTCAATTTTAAGCTCTTACAGTTTCCTGAACGCCTTGCTTTTGCAATTACAATCATCAAGGCACAAGGACAATCGCTTACTGTTGCAGGATTAAATTTAGAGAGTCCATGATTTTTCCTTAAGTTATTTTAACGCCTAAAGTTTGATTGCATTGTTGAGTTTGGCTGTTATTCCTTTTGGACGTTAGTAATCTGCCGCCGGAAAAAAAAATTTGTTAGTTTCAGTCTATGTATATCTATATATTGTCGCCCACTAGCCAGAATCATGAATGTGCAATTTTTCCGATTTTCTGTTAGAGGCCTCTTTGGATTACCCTTTATATTCTCTAGGTTCTACTTAAATCTAGAGCTTCCTACGTACATGGAAACCCCAATAATTTGCAATGCCATTTTCACGAATGTACAATACAATTACACAAAGTTGAGCCAGAAAAATGAATGTGACACATTGTATGACACATTCGTTGGTATGGCTAAAAATTTTTTGAAAAAAATAAGAACATCACATATTCGTATTAGTCTAAGAGCTGGTAAGCATTTTTGAGCAGAACTGGCTAAGGGGTGGCGGGGCTGAAACAACCCTTGAATTTAACAAAAAATAATAATTTTTGCATGCTAAAAACGTTTTTGAGGCACTTTGAAAATTAGATATGTTTAAATTTAATATTTGAAAAATATAAAGAGAAATAAGCCAGATTATTAGTTGTATATAAATCAGTTCACACATTTTAAAAGCACGGTAAAAAAATTCCATTAAAAAAATTTAAAATTTCCAAAACATAATTTTGTTAAAGTAGCAATGCCTTTTCAGAAATCGACAAACTGTATCTGTGCCATTTAACACAGTTTATGCCAAAGACGTCAAAGTTTAATTACCTTTGTTACGGTTGACTTGCGCCAAAAAGTATGCTAAAGCCTTTACTACATGCATAAAATAATAGATTTCTGTGCGCCCTGCGTAAAGCTGGATGTTGTTCGAACCGCCTGTTGGTGATTTTAGCTAATCACAGCCATGGTCGCGAAGCTGTTTTTCCGGCTGCTTTTCTCTTGGACGTTTTGCTGCGATAAAATTGTTCAATAAAGTACTTTGCTATATATCCAAGTTGTTAAACCGCAAGGCGGTGAAATAAAGTCCCAATTGTTGGGAATTCGACATATCCAACCATTCATGTGGTGAAAGCGAAACAAAGAGACACAGGTAAAATTCAATGGTGGTTGACAATGAACATGCGAAATTGTGGCCACTATAAAATCCACGAAAATATTGGGATTAGTTGCATCGAGCATTTATCGGGGGCGGCAGTCACTTACTGCTGGAAATATTTCGAGTGGTGTAAGCTAACTTCTCGCAAGACAATTATATTAAAAAATTAATTTGGGGACATCATACGTTTATCATTATTCAGTCACTTGCTGTTGGAAATATTTCGGGTGGCGCATGCCTCGCTAAATTATTATATTGAAGAACGCCATACGTTTATCATAACTCATTCACTTAATGCTGGAAACACTTCGAGTGGTGCAAGTCAGCTCCTCGCAAAACTGTTACATTATAGAGTAAGACTTCGTATAGAAACATCAAACTAACACATGATGTAAGCCATTATTATAAATTCCATATCTATGTAATCAGTTAATTTGTGGATATCATAAGTCTTTCATCAGTTTTGACTCAGTCGTGAGTGCCATTGAAATAATTTCTTAAAAATTCGTAGATATAAGTCAAACGGTATCGGGAGAAATCGGGTTTTGAGTGACGAGCGGGGAAGGTAGTGAAGTGTGGGAACTAGAAGGGTTTAGCCCTATTCAGCTTCGGCAAGCTAGGATCTAGGGACGTCTCAAGAGATGGGTTTGCGGATAGCGTTTTGAAGTTCTATACTCGATGATGTGAGCACCAACAACTCCTTTCACTCTAGGCACCCAAAATCTATACGCCCCATAATTGTAATAAAGATTAAGCTGTCAATAATTGTATGAATAATAAATAATGAATTGCTAAAGAAGAATTAGTGTGTGATGAATCTTATTATGGAGTTAGGACAGACGGACGGTAGGACGAATTTGTCAGCCTTATTGAGGCAATTTAGAACATTAACGATGGATTCCAGTGCATGGTAAGCTACGGATAATTGAGGGTGATGTGGATCACACTCCGTGTCTTTGAATTGAGTACGTAAATTTGTTTTTCTTTATTGTCAGCGTTGTGAGATGAAGGCCCAAAACAACCACTCCGACGAGCAGAGCGGTTCGCTACAAGCGTACTCAAGGGTCATCACGTTCTCAAGCGCGTTCGAGGTTTTCGCCACAGGTAACACCTTCTTTTCTTGTATTATATTCATAATATATATTTACGAAATGTATGTATGTACTTGAAATAACATTTTTTTCGAAAAGAACTCTAGGATATGAATATGTGATTAGAGATTGGGCGACTTAAAGCAATAAACTTGGAATCAATCGAGGATTAATTACGACGGCCGACCGTTTGGCCCAGGATGCTTTACAGTCATTGAACTGTTGTGGGGTTGTATTAAACCGGTAAGAATTCTGCGTGTATGAATGCTCCATATAATTACATACGTAGAATAAATTCCTATTGATCAATGCAGGAATAGTGCACACGTATGAAACATGAGTATGAATATATACATGTTGTTCAAGTGCTTTTGTATGCATTCGGCATTAATGCAACATTATACATATAGAAGTAGTACAAAAGAGAATAATAGAGTATACATGCTTCCTGAGAAACTACACGTGTTAAAAGAAATAAACGTGCATTTATACTAATATGCATACATATGTAGCTCCTTTTTATGCCTCAAATACCGATGTTTCATGCATACATTTACAACTGGGATGTTTAAAAGTTTGCATCTATCAAATACATTTTGTTGCTAAACAATAATAATAAAAATTTAGCGCTGAAAAGTGGGAGAAAAAGCTAGTCTGTTGTATTAAAATGTTCAAATGTATGAAAATTCGGAGACCAGCTGAACCGATTTTTTCAGATTTTGAAGATAGTTTTACGAAGATCTTGGGACTTTTGTTCTGAAGTTCCAATTTGATTACTTGGCTGGGGCTTAGGATATAGTCTAAAATGTGAGCAGGATGGTCCCGGAATATTTTTAAAAATATTGGTTTCAAATCAAGCTGTAGACAGGTGTAGGTGACAGGGACCCAGAGAGGGACTGTTATATGCTAGTATGAAAATATTTAAAAATCCTTGGGGTAACTTGTTTTTTTTTGTTTTGTCCGGACTTTTTTTTACTGTTCAGAATTAAGTATAATGAAGTAAAACAGCAAAAAAAGAAATGAAAAAATTATTTTGCAATGACCTGGCAAAGTTTTAGACCCAACCTAATACTCTGGCTTATTTCTTTTTATATTTTTTAAATATTAAATTTTAACATATCAAATTTTCAAAGTGCCTCAAGAATATTTTTTCCAATTAAAAAAAAAAAAAAAATTAATTTGCAATGACCTGGCAAAGTTTTAGACCCAACCTAATAATCTGGCTTATTTCGTTTTATATTTTTCAGATATTAAATTTTAACATATTTAATTTTGAAAGTGCCTCAGGAATATTTATTCCCAATTAAAAAAAATTATTTTGCAATGACCTGGCAAAGTTTTAGACCCAACCTAATAATCTGGCTATCTGGCTTATTTCTTTTTATATTTTTCAAATATTAAATTTTAACATATCTAATTTTTAAAGTGCCTCAAAAACATTTTTTCAACTAAAAAAACTTATTTTGCAATGACCTGGCAAAGTTTTAGGCCCAACCTAATAATGTGGCTTATTTCTTTTTATATTTTTCAAATATTAAATTTTAACATATTGTTACGAATGTTGGCGGTACTAAGGGGTACAGCCATCTCTAAGCCGATGCTAAGCAGTGACTGTATGCACATCCATAAATCAATCATGTATCTACATACACGAATAAATTATTATATCTACACGTACACGCAGCGGAGAAGAGATGCACAAAAATATGCAGATATCTTATCTGAAATGCTCCTAAAGGTATGCAATTATAATTGTGGAACTGTCGCTTACACATACAAGCGCATGGGGTATGAGAGAAGCTATAAAAATTATACATCTGTAGTTGTAGCTGAGAAATTTATAACTAATTAGTAAGTTCTGGAATTAGAAAAGCCTAGAATAATGCAGCGAGGAGGTCGGACAGTATAAAAGGGCGACAACAGTGGAGGCGAGAAATCAGTTTCATTTAAGCTATCAGTCAGTTTGGTTACTAAGCAAGTAAGTGTTATTGTGAAGTACTTTAATAAAGGCCATTTTTCCATTATTCAATATTGGAGTTATTTATTCAACAGTTTAGCGATACGAACGTTAGCAGAAGATTGCAAATAAGGGGAATTGCAGTAAATTCGTTACAATTGGTGTCAGAAGAGGAATTGTTGAATAAATTCCGAAGACTTCGAATACAACTTGGACATGCCAAAGTTAAGTGAATTGAAGATCCAGCAACTGAAGAAGGACTTGGAGAGCCGTAGATTGAATACAACCGGCATTAAACTAGAACTTCAGGAACGACTACGACAGGCAATGGAATTAGAAGGAATGGACGTGGAAGAGTACGACTTTCATCTTGGTGGTGAGGAGACAACCAAAATTGAAGAGAAAAATGAAACATCGCAGACAGTTACGAGCACAGACTTGAACATGATATTGGCTTCAATATCTGCACAAACATCGACAGTAACATCAATGTCGTCGCAAATTTCATCTCAACTCGAAGAACAGAAGACATATATGGCATCCCAACTGGAAGAGCAGAAGACATATATGGCATCCCAACTGGAATCACAGGAAACGCGTATTTCAGAAATGTCGACACAGATTACAACAAAGATGGAAGAACAACTGAAAGAACAAGAGACACGCATAACAGTACAACTCGAAGCGCAAGAGGCGCATATATCATCAAAACTCGAAGCGCGTATGGACGAGAAAATAACGCAGTTTGAGGAAAAAATCGAGGCCGAGGTGGATGCTTTGAGAGGTCGTACACAGGAGTTGCAACTAAATCGCCCAGCTGTTTCAACGAGTTATCCAAAGGTAAAAACATCATCCTTTGACGGTTATGTTCCTTTCCAGGTCTTCAAGCTACAGTTTGAGAAGACCGCAGTAGTGAACAACTGGAATGCGGAAGATAAAGTTGCTGCACTGTTCGTGGCATTGAGAGGGCCTGCAGCGAAAATCTTACAGACGATTCCAGAGTACGAACGGAACAGTTATGAAGCATTGATGGCTGTTGTAGAACGACGTTATGGAAGCGAGCATAGAAAACAGATATTCCAAATTGAGTTGCAAAACCGCTACCAAAAAGCAAATGAGACATTGCAGGAGTTTGCTTCAGATATTGAAAGATTGGCTCATCTTGCAAATGCGGACGCACCCGTGGAATACACTGAAAGGGTAAAAATCTAGAGCTTCATAAATGGCATACGAGATGTGGAAACGAAGCGGGCTACATATGCGAATCCAAAACTAACATTTGCTGAAACGGTATCGCATGCACTGACTCAGGAAACAGCCTCCCTTTTTAGTAAGCCAACGTACAAAGCTCATCGCGTGTAAGTGGAAAGGCCAGACTGGGTAGACGTAATTTTGGAAGCATTGAAGGGTACGCAGCAGAAGAATAATGATGCAGTCAAATGCTTTAAGTGTGGAAAGCCAGGGCATATTGCGCGTTATTGCAACACCAACCCTAACAGTTTTAACAATGTGGGTGGTCGTAAACGTAGAGCAAAAGGAGATGAGCAAATCTCCAAGACCATTCAATCGTTAAACTAAATCGAGTCAGCCGCAAAAGGCGACAGCTGGCTGCCGCAATTGAATGCCCCATAATCTCTATCTCGCAGATTGGAAGAAGATCGAGCAATCTTACTGTTGGAGGACATGTGGATGAAAAGGAACGTTTACTGACTGTAGATACGGGTGCATCTCATTCCATCATTCGAGCGGATTTAGTCAACAAAAAGATATGACCATTGCTTGGAGCAAGATTACGTACAGCAACGGGAGAGCACACCCAGGTAATTGGAGAAGTAGAATGTGAAGTAGCAATTGGGAACGTCACGGTACTACACAATTTTATAGTGGCAGATATTGTTGATGAAATCATAATTGGAGTGGACTCCTTAATCAACCAAGGCATCAAGATCGATATGCAAAGCAAGACGATGCGATATAAGAACATGGATGTGACACTTAATTTCGACTACGAGAGAGGCTACAGCAGTAAACGAGTGCTGGTGGAAGAGAGTCAGCAAATACCACCAAAATCAGAAGCAGTCATCTGGGCAAAGGTTGATGGAGATTGTGGGACAAACAAATTGTGGGTTGTCGAAGCAGCAAATAAATCAGCACTGAACATACTTGTAGGAAAAACCCTGGCTATGATAAAACAAGATAGACGTATTCCGGTAATAGTACTCAATGAGTTAAAGTCACCATTCAATTTGACCAAAGGAGCTATTTTGGGAAGATGCCAAGAGGCCGAAATAGTTATTAACTGTGAACAGCTCCAGGAACACGTTTAATCTAGTAATACTGATCTTTCAAATGACATCACGGCATGGACGCAGGGGCTAGAGGAAGCCTATCAGAGTAAGGCAAAACAACTGCTCCTAAAGTACGCGAACATATTTGACCAGGATGGTTCCAAACCAGGCCGCACCAATGTTGTGAAACATCAAATTGACACGGGAGATGCGAGGCCGATCCGTCAAGCTCCACGTAGTGTTCCACTGGCGAAGCGGGAAGTTGTGAGTCAAATCATACAAGAAATGGGTGACAGCGGCGTCATCGAACCATCAGCTAGTCCATGGAGCTCACCGGTAGTACTTGTAAAGAAGAAGGATGGAAAAATGAGGTTTTGCGTGGACTACCGAAAGTTGAATGACGTTACGAAAAAGGATAGCTACCCGTTACCAAGAATTGACGACACTCTGGACTCGCTATCTGGTACGAAATGGTTTTCCACACTGGACTTGAAAAGCGGCTACTGGCAAGTTGAGGTGAAGGAGGAAGATAAAGAGAAAACAGCCTTCAGTGTCGGTGATGGTCTTTGGCAATTTACAGTGATGCCTTTTGGACTTTGTAATGCACCAGCTACTTTTGAGAGACTCATGGACCAGGTACTGAAAGGACTACATTGGAAAACATGCTTGGTGTACCTGGACGACATCATCATATTGGGCAAGAGTTTTGATGAACATCTTAAAAACTTGGAGGAAGTTTTCCAGAGAATAGCTGGCGCTGGTCTGAAGTTAAGTCCCAAAAAGTGTACGCTGTTTAAAAAGGAAGTAAATTATTTGGGCCACAAGGTAACAACAGAAGGTGTTTGTACAGCGAATGAAAAGATAGAGGCAGTAAAGGATTGGCCAAGACCACAGAATCTGCATGAATTGAGAAGTTTCCTTGGGTTGTGCACATATTACCGCCGATTTCTACCAAATTTTGCCAGCGTAGCCCATAGTCTCCACGAGCTAACAAGGAAAAATAAAGCTTTTGAATGGAAGAAGGACCAAGAAGTAGCTTTCCAAACAATGAAAGAGCGGTTGTGCACTGCCCCAATGTTGGCATACCCGATTCCAGGAGCAACGTTTATTCTAGATACAGATGCGAGCGGATATGCTATAGGAGGCGTTTTATCACAACTGGTCGATGGACAGGAGAAGGTAGTTGCATATTACAGCCGTTCGATTGGAAAACCAGAGAGGAACTACTGTGTTACGCGGAGAGAGCTGCTGGCATTGGTAGAGTGCATTAAACATTTTCACAAATACCTCCACGGCCAGCGATTCCGTGTCAGGACAGATCACGCAGCGTTAAAATGGCTTCTGCAGTTCCGTAATCCGGAGGACAATTGGCACGGTGGATCGAGCGACTACAAAGCTATGACTTTTCCATTGAGCATCGAAAAGCTAGTACCCATGGAAATGCATGCAATGTCACGAAGACCATGTAGTTTGGAATGCAAGCACTGTTCAAAGGCCGAGGCTAAACAAGACATTATAGATGTCCGGCTAATGACTATAACGTTTACGGATGAATGGGACAAGGAACAACTAAGAAAGTGTCAGCTAGAAGATACAGATCTGTCACATGTTATGCAAGGGCTCGAACGAAACGAAAGACCAAGCAGAGAGGAGATCAGCAGTGAGTCCCATTGCGAAGTCATATTGGGCACAGTGGAACAGTTTAGAATTGACATCCAGTTGCTTGCATCGCATATGGGAGAGTGAGGATGGTCAAAGAAAAAAGAAACTGATAGTCGTTCCCAGAAAGAGGATTCCTTAGGTGCTCAGCGAGCTGCATAATGGTCCAAGCGGAGGTCATCTTGGAATCACAAAGACGCTCGAGAAGATTAAACAGAGATTCTATTGGGTTGGTTGCCGTCAATCGGTCACTGAGTGGATTGCGAACTGCGAGCTTTGCAGCAGAGCGAAAGGGCCCAAAACCCGAAGTCATGGCCAGATGAAGCAATAGAACTCAGGTGCGCCATTTGAAAGGATCGCTATGGATGTCGCCGGTCCATTTCCTACTGGCAACGGCGGAAACAAATATGTACTGGTAGTTATGGATTATTTCAGCGAATGGCCAGAGGTATACCCAATCCCAAATCAAGAAGCGGAAATAGTAGCAGAAGTATTTATAAACAATTGGGTTGCAAGGTATGGTGTACCAGTGGAATTACATTCTGACCAAGGGCATTCGAAAAACACGGACAACTGCATTGCATCCCCAATCCGATTGTATGGCAGAACGATTCAATAGAACATTGGCGGAGTACTTAAGGAAAGTAGTAGACAAGTACCATAAAGAGTGAGATACCCGCATGCCATTATTCTTGATGGCGTACCGATCAGCAGCGCATGAGACAACGGGCCGAACCCCTGCAAAAGTAATTTTTGGCAATGACCTTAGACTGCCAGCTGATTTGAAGTTTGGGATAGACGCCAATGCGGAGAGAAATGTCAAGAAATCCACTGGTGATTTGGAAGAAAAGCTAAGAGAAATAGATGATGTGATAAGGCAACGAACAAAGATTATGAGTGACAAGATGAAAGCTAGATACGATAAAGCAATTAATTCGGAACGTTTTCAGGAAGGAGATTTGGTGCTGTTATACAACCCACAACGTAGAAAAGGTTTGTCCCCGAAATTGCAGTGTAATTGGGAAGGCCCACACAAAGTTGCAAAACGGATCAACGATGTAGTGTGCCGCATACAAAGCATCGGTAAACCACGAACCAAAATGAAAGTGGTCCATTTGGAAAGGCTGGCAACGTTTAGATCGAGAGATTTGTCTGATCGGGACGATCAGACTTAGGTGGAGGGCAGTGTTACGAATGTTGGCGGCACTAAGGGGTACTGCCATCTCTAGGCCGATGCTACGCAGTTACGTGTATTCACATCAATATCTAATTTTCAAAGTGCCTCAAAACATGTTTGCATACAAAAATTAATTTTTTTGTTATATTCAAGGGTTGTTTCAGCCGCGCCACCCCTTAGCCAGTTCTGCGTTTCTATATTTAGATACCATTAAAAAAGCATTGTACATAATTTTCATTGTGCCTCAAATACCTGCTCAAAAATGCTTACCAGCTATCCTACCATATGTTCGAATGTTCGGGTATACGTGCCTGGTATTCTTCAAAAAAAATTATACCGATGAAGAATTTTTGATAGCTGAATATCCGAAAAAAATAGTTTTTTAATTGAAGGCAAACCGGTTTATTCGAAGCCGTTGAACATAGGTAGATTTTAGACATTTAGGCGGCCATAATTGAATTTCTGAAAGTTACCACAATTACAAAAAAAAAGCACTCCCGAAGCTTAAGAATAGACAGGGGAACAATCCATTGCATACCTGGCGTTAGCTGTCAAGTAATCGGAATTTAGCTATTTCTGAAACGCGCGTTATGGGTTTTTTTAACCTATGTGAAATCGCATGTTTTAACGTGAATATTTTAAGTTTTAAGACAATTCAATTGAGTAATTGTGATGGATTCTGATATTTCAGGTAAATACTAATATTATTAATGGTGTTTGTGATATTTAAAAGTTATAATTGATAAAAAAACCTATTTTATTTAGGATGTTAAGAATTTAATTTTTTTTTTTGATTTTTGGTGGTAAAACTCAGTTTTGTTATGTTTCCAAGTTCGTCCAAGTGAAAAATAGTTTTGAACATGGTACTTGGCACAATTAGCTTGCCAACTGCATTAAATTTAGCTACAGATACTTGTAGATAGGGGTTTAGATGGAGGGTTTTATACACCCTTGTTGCTTTACAACATGAAAAATAGCCTCACTGCGCATGTATTTTTTAGTGTTACACAGTGTAATATCTATTCTAATATAATCGATTAGTTACACAAATTATTATAATTTTTCATAAGACCAATTAAAAATTTACCCTAGATAAACACAGAACTAAGTTATTACACTTCTTGCTGTACAACATGAAAAATAGCCTCACTGCGCAGGTAATTTTTAGTGTTACACAGTGTAATATCTATTTTTTTAATATAACCGATTAATTACACAAATTATTATAATTTTTCATTTGTTAAACAGTTTTAAGAAGATATAGGCAATAAAATATTTTTGGCCGCCTAAAACTTGAAAATCTACCTATGTGCGTTGCCTCTTCCCGAATCAAAACTAAAATACTTGGAAAAATTGTGTGAAAAACTGGTTATACCAAAACAATATCATTCTTTTTATAAAAATCTTGAGGGCAACGCTTTTCCCGAACCCAACATTTCAGAAGATTCTGATTCTGATAAGAATAAGGACTAGTTCTATGTTTGCAATAATATCTTAAATAAATAATAGTGTATATGAAATTGAATTGAGGGTGTAACTTTTTTCATTTACATACATACTTTCGATAAGTCAAAGCCGCGGATGTTTTCCAAAGTACTGTAATGCTGTAATCCACCAACGGAATTGGCCTGGCCCTAACGTTATTTAATCAATCTGTAATAATTTTTTTACGTCTTTTGAGGTTAAAGCCCCCGTTACTGATACTTAGCATAGACTTGACTTGACTTGGCGTAAACTTGGCAACTTAGCCACGATTATACTCCACTTGGCGCATAAAATCTGGCATCATAATCAGCGTTGAAATTTATTTTTAAATAAATGTCAATTTGTATGACAAAATGTCAAAATGAAATGAAAACAAACAAAGCATATCAAAATGTAAACGTCACTTAGAACTTACATAGAAAATCAAAATTTAACAGACTTCTAAGTCAAGTTAAGTTTTGAGTAATCAGTAACATGCAATGTTCATTTAACAGAACTGTAAGTGACAGTTCGCAAGCCAAGTCAAGTCTATGCTAAGTATCAGTAATGGAGCCTTAAGGCCATACCATGACCAGTTGGGCCAATGTTTGGTAAAAGCAATAATATTATAGTTACAATGAATGGTTTTCAAATATATACTGTAAAGATATTAAATTTTTTGTTAAAATTTTACTTTTACAAATTTTTTTTTAAAAGTGGGCGTGGTCGTTCTCCGATTTTGCCATTTTTTTTTAAGCATACATATAGTAGTAGTAGTAACGTTCCTGCCAAATTTCATAATGATATCTTCAACGACAAATTACAGCTTGCAAAACTTTTAAATTACCTTCTTTTAAAAGTGGGCGGTGCCACGCCCATTGTCCAAATTTTACTAATTTTCTATTTTGCGTCATAAGTTCAACTTACCTACTAAGTTTCATCGCTTTATCCGTCTTTGGTAATGAATTATCGCACTTTTTCCGTTTTTCGAAATTTTCGATATCGAAAAAGTGGGCGTGGTTATGGTCCGATATTGTTCATTTTAAATAGCGATCTGAGATGAGTACCCAGGAACCTACCAAATTTCATCAAGATACCTCAAAATTTACTCAAGTTATCGTGTAAACGGACGGACGGACGGACGGACATGGCTCAATCAAATTTTTTTCGATACTGATGATTTTGATATATGGAAGTCTATATCTATCTCGATTCCTTTATACCTGTACAACCAACCGTTATCCAATCAAAGTTAATATACTCTGTGAGCTCTGCTCAACTGAGTATAAAAAGGTTCCCTTTAATATTAAATAATTATTTTTAATTGTTATTTAAAGAATTTACTTAACCTATTTTAATTCTATGTTTTACTGGAGGGGGAGTAAATGTGGTGGTACTTGTTAATTTAACACTTATATCCGGTGTATGCATATGAAACCGGTATTTTTTATTAAAAAAAAAACACATTTATTTCAAGAGAATGGTAACGAATATTTTATTCAAAAGAAGCGCCCTCGCTAGCTACACATTTTGGCCATCTCTCAGGCAATTTGTGGATACCTCGCCGAAAAAAGTCTTCGTTTTTTGAAGTAAACTAGTCATTAGGCTGGAGCGTCAACATATGGAAACAATTTTTTTTCAAGTTTCACAATTCTAATACGGGGGGGGGGATAGGTGCCTTATAATAACAAAACCGTACCCTCTTTTTTTTATTGAAGTCGGTCAATGTCTACTGCCTCCACAGTGCCTTCAAAATTTATAAGAACGCTAAAATGTATATGGTGAAATATTCAAATAATATAAACACTACTCGACAAAAAAAATCTCTCCAAGAATGAAAGTACATTTTCATAATGTAAAATCGTCTCCTGATTCCGAATATCACATCCAGTTATTCATATATGTAATATTTAATTTGTTTATTTATTAAGGTATTATTCTGAGAATGAATATTGAAGTTTTAAAAAGATTTTAAAAATTACAAAAACTATTTGGCTTTAAAATCCTTTTTTGTTTCGAACTTAGGCATCAATTTCGCGATTCCAACTTGGCTTTTATTGCACCTAATCGTAACTTTCTTGAACACTGATAAACGGCAGATTCGGTCGTTATCTTCACAGCTCTCTCAAAAGCTTGAGTATGACAAGGAAGCTTTAAAAACAATGGTTTGTTCTCACCACCAGATTCTACAATGCCATGAATTTCTGCGTCTGATAAATTTTTCAAAAGTGGACGCTCAGTTAAGTTTTCCTACGAGAATTCGACGCGCACCAACACTTAACAAACTTTTTTTAAAAACTACTAGGGGGACTCATGATAACATATAAACGTATAAGGTGTAAAATTATATCCATTTACACGCGCGGTTATATGAACGCACCTAGTAATACTCTTGATAAACTTGATTGTTCTTCAGCTGTATTATTTCCAAAAAAATTTTTTTTGGTTGTTATACAAATTAAAAAATACTAAGATTAAGTGAAAAATCAAAACTAAAACGCCTTTACTTGCTGATGTTGGAGATTTTTGATGAAAATGCCGTCTGTAATGTCTGCAAGGTTGCATTCCTTTGAGTTTACCGCGTTTACACAATGAAATGTGCGCGTAAATTTATACAAATTGTGTAAATGATTTTTCATACAAAATTTGACAGCTCGTGCGTAAACTAGATAAATTTATACGTTTACACACTTTATAAGGCATTTATACGGTTACATGAGTCCCCCTACTATATTTGCACTGCTTCAAAGAATTTCACTATTGTTTATCTCGCCTACTATTTTTTAGTATTAATACTACGCAACAAGTGTTTTAGGAAACATCATACCCTTTTAACGCATGTAAGAATATAATTTCTTGGGTAAAAACAGAAAAACTTTCATTGAGGACTTTCAATATAGCAGGGCTTATAAAGTCAAGAGCGCATCATAATGTTGTACTAGTACGCTTAAAATTTTCATTATTAAATTTACTACAACATAGAAGGGCTAATTTTTTTTCGTCCATAGACTTTTTCCGATTTTAAAGTGGTTAAATCTGAAATTTAAAAAAAAAATCGTTATTTTTTCAAAGGTTTTGAACGTTTTTTGGCATAGTGGCCAAACTACTGAAGATACTTATAGAGTTAAAGACAAAAAATGTTTATTGGGATTAGTATAATGTATAATTCAACTGTTTAAATCGAAAAAATAAAAAGTTCAAATTTTTTACGTACCTATATGAAGTAGTGTTTTGCAAAATTGGGAACTTCCATATTTTCACCGCTGCGGAGGCAGTTACTCTAATCCGAATTGGACAAAATTTTGCCAGACGTAATTTAAGCCCAAAAGGCACCAGATTTTCACTATTACATTGCAGTCTGATGAAAAAAAAATTTTCGCTCCACCCTACTAGTCATCGAACCATTTTCAAAAATTTTCGTAAGAAGTGAGGCGCTGTTCGTTAAGTGCGTGCCCCATCGATGCAAATAAGTACAAGTCGGATGGAGCCAAGTCTGGTGAGTAAGACAGGCGGGGTAGCGGTTGCCAGCTGTACGACTCAACCAAATTCGAAGTCTGTTCTTTCCGGTGTGGTGATGCATTATCATTGAGAAAGATCACTTTGTCGTGCCTAATTTCATATTCTGGGCGTTTTTGGCGCCAATTGTTGTTGGTAGCGTTGACCATTAATAGTTTCGCCTGGTTTTAGAAGCTCATACCATATTACACCACGCTGATCCCAGAAAACACAGAGCATTGTCTTTCTTCCGAACCGATTTGGTCTTGGGGACGATTGTGCTGGTTGGCCAGGGTCCATATACGATATCTTGCGTTTGGGATTCTCGAAATAAATCCACTTTTCATCGCCAGTAACGATCCGATGCAAAAACGACTTTCTTTTTTGTCTGGCGAGCAGCAATTCAAATGTTGTTTTCCGATTTTCCTGCTGTCTGTCGTTCAGCTCATGTGGCACCCATCTTCCGCTTTCATTATCTTTCCCATGGATTTCAAACATGTGGAAATGGTTGTCTAGGACACATTTAGTTGTTCTGTGAGCTGTCTTTGCGTCTGACTATCGTCTACATTCATCAAAGCCTGCAATTCGTCGTCCTCGAACAATTTCGGTGGTTTGCCGCGGTCAGCGTTTCTCACATAAAAATTACCACTTATAAACTCGTTGAACCACTCATTATACTGCGTACGAACAAGAGCGTGCTCTCCGTAAACTTCGACAAGCATTCGATGAGATTCTAACGCCGCTTTACTCAAGTGGAAGCAGAAAATTAAAGCTCCCCGCAAGTCACTGTTTGAAGGCACGATTTCGACATTTTCAAGAGCGAAAAAAACACGATGTATGAAACTTGAAATGTTTGGTATTGGATATTGTTGACAGATCATAAAATGCCAACTAGCGCCAATGGTAAGTTTTGACTGTTCCTACAATTGTGCCTACTGAACGCTAGATGCCAATACCGGTTTCATATGCATACACCCATGGCTCAATTATATGGTTGGCTCATCTCATCAGCTCAAAAGGAGATGGCAAACTCAAAATGAAACCAACACATTGACAACATTTTCTTACCACACACAAAAACTGCTATGTTTTATTTTTTCATTTCATTCCATTCGCCTAATACCAATACACAGATTTTGACAATTTGAAGAGACATAATTTGTTGCTTTACAGATGAGCCAACCATATAGTTGAACCATGCATATACCTGATATAAATATGTTATACAAAACAAGTAAGGAAGGCTAAGTTCGGGTGTAACCGAACATTACATACTCAGTTGAGAGCTATGGAGACAAAATAAGGAAAATGAACCTGGGGTAACCCTGGAATGTGGTTGTATGACATGTGTATCAAATGAAAGGTATTAAAGAGTATTTTAAGAGAGAGTAGGCCATAGTTCTATGTATGGACGCCATTTAGGGATATCGCCATAAAGGTGGACCAGGGCTGACTCTAGAATTTGTTTGTACGATATGGGTATCAAATGAAAGGTGCTACTGAGCATTTTAAGAGGAAGTGGGCCTTAGGTCTATCGGTGGACGCCTTTTCGAGATGTCCCCATTAAGGTGGACCAGGGGTGACTCTAGAATGTGTTTGTACGATATGGGTATCAAATGAAAGGTGGTAATGAGTATTTTAAAAGGGAATTGGCTTTAGTTCTATAGGTGAACGCCTTTTCGAGAAATCGCCATAAAGGTGGACCAGGGGTGACTCCAGAATATGTTTGTAAGATATGGGTATCAAATGAAAGCTGTTAATGAGTATTTTGAAAAGGAGTGATCCTTAGTTCCATAGGTGGACGCCGTTTCGAGATATCGCCATAAAGGTGGACCAGGGGTGTCTCTAGAATGTGTTTGTACGATATGGAAATCAAATGAAAGGTGTTGCTGAGCATTTTAGAGTGGGCATTAGGTCTATAGGTGGACGCCTTTTCGAGATATCGCCATTAGGGTGGGCCAGGGGTGACTCTAGAATGTTTGTACGATATGGGTATCAAACGAAAAGTGTTACTGAGCATTTTAAGAGGGAGTGGGCATTAGGTCTATAGGTGGACGCCTTTTCGAAATGTCGCCATTAGGGTGGGCCAGGGGTGACTCTAGAATGTGTATTTATGATATGGGTATCAAATGAAAGATGGTAATGAGTATTTTAAAAGGGAGTAATCCTTAGTTCTATAGGTGGACGCTTTTCGAGATATCGCCATAAAGGTGGACCAAGGGACACTCTAGAATGTTTGTACGATATGGGTATCAAACGAAAGGTGTTACTGAGCATTTTAAGAGGGAGTGGGCATGAGGTCTATAGGTGGACGCCTTTTCGAGATATCGTCATTAGGGTGGGCCAGGGGTGACTCTAGAATGTGTTTGTACGATATGGGCATCAAACGAAAGGTGTTACTGAGCATTTTAAGAGGGAGTGGGCATTAGGTCTATAGGTGGACGCCTTTTCGAGATATCGCCATTAGGGTGGGCCAGGGGTGACTCTAGAATGTGTTTGTACGATATGGGCATCAAACGAAAGGTGTTACTGAGCATTTTAAGAGGGAGTGGGCATTAGGTCTATAGGTGGACGCCTTTTCGAGATATCGCCATTAGGGTGGGCCAGGGGTGACTCTAGAATGTTTGTACGATATGGGTATCAAACGAAAGGTGTTACTGAGCATTTTAAGAGGGAGTGGACATTAGGTCTATAGGTGGACGCCTTTTCGAGATATCGTCATTAGGGTGGGCCAGGGGTGACTCTAGAATGTGTTTGTACGATATGGGCATCAAACGAAAGGTGTTACTGAGCATTTTAAGAGGGAGTGGGCATTAGGTCTATAGGTGGACGCCCTTTCGAGATATCGCCATTAGGGTGGGCCAGGGGTGACTCTAGAATGTTTGTACGATATGGGTATCAAACGAAAGGTGTTACTGAGCATTTTAAGAGGGAGTGGGCATTAGGTCTATAGGTGGACGCCTTTTCGAGATATCGCCATTAGGGTGGGCCAGGTGTGACTCTAGAATGTTTGTACGATATGGGTATCAAACGAAAGGTGTTACTGAGCATTTTAAGACGGAGTGGGCATTAGGTCTATAGGTGGACGCCTTTTCGAGATATCGCCATTAGGGTGGGCCAGGGGTGACTCTAGAATGTTTGTACGATATGGGTATCAAACGAAAGGTGTTACTGAGCATTTTAAGAGGGAGTGGACATTAGGTCTATAAGTGTACGCCTTTTCGAGATATCGCCATTAGGGTGGGCCAGGGGTGACTCTAGAATGTTTGTACGATATGGGTATCAAACGAAAGGTGTTACTGAGCATTTTAAGAGGGAGTGGGCATTAGGTCTATAGGTGGACGCCTTTTCGAGATATCGCCATTAGGGTGGGACAGGGGTGACTCTAGTATGTGTTTGTACGATATGGATATCAAATTAAAGGTATTAATGAGGGTTTTAAAAGCGAGTGGCCCTTAGATGTATATGTGAAGGCGTTCTCGCGATATCGACCAAATTTTGACCAGGTGATCCAGAAATACATCTGTCGGGACTCTTAATTTATTTATATATGCAATACCACTAACAGTATTCCTGCCAAGAGTCCAAGGGCTGTTGATTTCGCCTTGTAGAACTTTTTCATTTCCTTCTACTTAATATGGTAGGTGTCACACCCATTTTACAAAGTTTTTTCCAAAGTTATATTTTGCGTCAATAAACTAATCCAGTTACCATGTTTCATCCCTTTTTTCGTATTTGGTATAGAATTATGGCATTTTTTTCATTTTTCGTAATTTTCGATATCGATAAAGTGGGCGTGGTTATGGTCGGATTTCGGCCATTTTTTATACCAAGATAAAGTGAGCTCAGATAAGTACGTGGGCTAAGTTTAGTAAAGATATATCGGATTTTGCTCAAGTTATTGTGTTAACGGTCGAGCGGAAGGACAGACGGTGGACTGTGTATAAAAACTGGGCGTGGCTTCCACCGATTTCACCCATTTTCACAGAGAACAGTTACCGTGATAGAATCTATGCTCCTACCAAATTTGAGAAGAATTGGTAAATTTTTGTTCGACTTATGGCAATAAAAGTATTCTAGACAAACTAAATGAAAATGGGCGGAGCCACGCCCATTTTGAAATTTTCTTTTATTTTTGTATTTTGTTGCATCATATCATTACTGGAGTTGAATTTTGACTTAATTTACTTATATACAGTAAAGATATTAAATTTTTTGTTAAAATTTGAATTTAAAAAAATTTTTTTTTAAAAAGTGGGCGTGTTCTTCATCCAATTTTGGTAATTTTTATTTAGCACATATACAGTAATAGTAGTAACGTTCCTGCCAAATTTCATCATGATATCTTCAACGACTGCCAAATTACAGCTTGCAAAACTTTTAAATTACCTTCTTGTTAAAGTGGGCGGTGCCACGCCCATTGTCCAAAATCTTACTAATTTTCTATTTTGCGTCATAACCTCAACCCATCTACCAAGTTTCGTCGCTTTATCTGTCTTTTGTAATGAATTATCGCACTTTTTCGGTTTTTCGAAATTTTCGATATCGAAAATGTGGGCGTGGTTATAGTCCGATATCGTTCATTTTAAATAGCGATCTGAGATGAGCGCTCAGGAACCTACATACCAAATTTCAACAAGATACCTCAAAATTTACTCAAGTTATCGTGTTAACGGACGGACGGACGGACGGACGGACGGACGGACATGGCTCAATCAAATTTTTTTTCGATCCTGATTATTTTGATATATAGAAGTCTATATCTATCTCGATTCCTTTATATATGTACAACCAACCGTTATCCAATCAAACTTAATATACTCTGTGAGCTCTGCTCAACTGAGTATAAAAATATAATTTGTGTTCAATGTTTTCTTTAAATTTCAAAAATATATTAAAAAATTTTCAACTTAAAATTTTATCATGATTATTCTAAAAACGATTTAGATTTGTATTCACATTTCCTTCAATTTCTTTTATTAAATAAGAAACTAATTTAAATCTTAAATAGTGCAACTTAAAGTCTATAAATAAAAAACATAACATTTAACATAACAATGACCGAAAGGTTGAATTTTATAAGAGCCCACCAAAAGACGTTGCGTGCAAATAGTTACATATATAACTCTAAGGGATGCTGTTGACGAGGATTTCAATCCTAAAAATATTGGTCAGTTAGTAATTTTGCCGCCTTCATTTACTGGATCGCCTCGATATTTGCGTGAACGTACACAAGACGCCCTGACTTATTTATAACATTCACATGCAATCCAGAGTGGAGGGAAATCAAAAACGAATTGTTTCCTAATCAACGACCAAGTGAGCGCCATGACATTGTGTCAAGAGTGTTCCATATCAAACTACACCAACTCATAAGTCTAATTACAAAACAAGATATTTTCGAAAATTCTTCCTGATGACATGGATCTCATTATATCAGCGGAGATTCCAAATAAAGACGAAGATCCGATGTTGTATAAAATAATTACTAAACATATGATCCACGGACCATGTGGGGTTGATAATTTATCATCGCCCTGCATGTGGAATGGACGATGCTCAAAACGATACCCACGTGAGCTCCAACAGCATACGCAGACCGAGGAAGATGGATATCCAAAATATAGATGAAGGTGTTCAGCGGACGGTGGCTATAACCATGTACTTTCTAATGGGACAACGACGAAGTACCCGGCTATTACACTTGGACTAATACAATTACAAATAATAAGTCGCAAGGACAAACCTTTAGTTATGTTGGCGTAGAGCTTCGTAGTGAAATGCTTTCTGATGGTCAACTGAATGTCGCTATTTAAAGAACTGGTTCCCCACAGAACCAAAGTTTGCTCATTCAATGATAATAAAACAAAGAATGTTATTTTCCCGGAAGTTTTTAATTAATGGAAAAAATGTACCTTATTTTATGTATTAATTCTTTACGTTCTACAATCCAATATCGACTGTTGAGTGGAATAGCACCCTATTCAAAATTCTTTTCAAAAACCTTCTACCTGAGAATTTGACTCAAAAATGCCCTACCGCATTGATTGATGATTGAAGAACGCCCTATTTCAAAATTTGCTTCATCTCAGTATGAATTCAATACATTTTGAGCTGAGATAAATTTTGAGATAGGGTGTGTTCTTGAGGTGCGGCGTTTTTGAAAAGCGTTTTGATATAGAGCGATATTAGATTCAGCAGTCGATTTATATATTTACTTTTTGCGACGTAACGAAGTAAGCTGGGTACTTGCTAGTATATATATATATATATATATTTCAAGCAGATAATATTCACAAAAAAAAAAAAATGCTAGCTAGATTGCACTGCTTTCTTTTGTGTCTTTATATGAAATTTTTGTACACCAACAAATCCTACATTCATCTTTAAATTCATATCTTGTTGAAATCAGAACTGATTTTAGATTTTCCCCAGACAATCCTTTTTATATGCATATAAATTAAAAAAGAGATAAAACAATTAAAACTTTCGTCGTATTTTGTAAGATTTCTCTAACATCTCCAAGAATCACTTAACAATTAATACACTGCGGAAAGCGCAAAATGCCCTCTTTCTGACAACATACAAGTTTCGTTGGCTAAACAGAAATAAAGTTATATATATATATATGGATTAACTAATGGAAGTGAGGTAATTGACCTGACAAATTTTGGACACCAATAAAAAATGTTACCCGAACTTTCCGGAAGAATTTTAGTAAACAGACCTATTTAACATCTGAAAGCTTTTTTAATTTCCAGTCGGCGTTTGCTAACCTCCGTTTTCTAAAGTTTTTTTAATGCTAAATAAAAGTGTAGACAAAATTTTATTAAACGCAAAAATATAAAGAAAGAACGTTATATTTATTTAGTTTTGCAAAACCGGTGATGCCTTTCTTTGAAATTATGTTTATCTGTCCAGGATGAGGGGAAAGAATAAACTAT
Organism: Eurosta solidaginis; assembly: GCF_040869045.1. NCBI lineage: Eukaryota > Metazoa > Arthropoda > Insecta > Diptera > Tephritidae > Eurosta > Eurosta solidaginis. The sequence goes on from NC_090323.1 coordinate 169,762,971, forward strand.
TTGATTTCCACATAATACACGTATTTGACCTTTAATCCCAAGTGATAGAAATAAATTCTAACCACTTTTGATTTTTGGTTCCTTATGGACCTTATTTGCGATTGGTCCACGTATAAATAAACAAACAATTGCAAAGAAATGTTGTTTTGAAAAAGTATAGCAAAATGCGTCATTTCATTTCGATAGAACATCAATAAATACGGTTGATTTTTTATTTTGATATAGCAAAATATGTTTGTTCAGCTAATTAAAACAAACAAAAAACAAGTAAGGCCGGGACTGTCTTCGGCTCTGCCGAAGACTTTATACCTTTCATGAATGGGGCTGAACATTAATCTTATCCCGTTCGTATTCTCCCAATAATCGGATGTACAAGATAAGAAATATATAGTGAACAGATCTAGATACCTAAACGATTTTTAAGATAAATATAAAATAAAAAATAGGTAGGTACTTTGTGTGAGGATGCAAAGCTTCACGTTTTTTGTGGTCTGCATGTAAAAACTATGACTACGAATCACGTATTTCAACAATATATGACGTAAACGTAACTATTTGATGAAATTTGATGAATTTTGAAGCTTCTAGCCGTAAAAAAGGGGCAAAAAAATACAGTTTATATGGGGTATATAATATATATACCACCGGTCTCTATGATTTTTTCAGACAACAATATATGCTATACACGTAAACATTTGGTGAAATTTCAACATATCTAAAGGATTTTTAAAACAAATCTAAAATAAAAAATAGGTAGGTACTTTGTGTGACGATACAAAGTTTCAGGTTTTTTGTGGTCTGCATGTAAAAACTATGACTACGAATCACGTATTTCAAAAATATATGACGTAAACGTAGGTTAGGTTAGGTTAGAGTGGCTGCCTCCGCTGTCCGAGCGGATACTCACGTAGGCCGTTGTGGCCCGTTGTGCTACCACGCGGGGGCCCCTATTTCCTATTACCCTACTTTCGAAGAAGAGGAGAGTTTAGACCCCATTGAGGCTAAACCAGCGCGTTTGCCTATTGAAACGCAAGATATCGTTTGGGTTTACAGATTCAAGCTCCGCAAGGCACCCAAAAGAGTGTCTGTGGAGGCATTGGTACCTGGTTTTTGACAGTGCGGGACAGTGGCACAGATAGTGCTCAACGCTTTCTATCTCCTCCTCGTCCCTACAGCTGCGGCAGAAGTCATTTGTCTGCAGGCCCATATAGGCACCGTGAGTGCCCATGAGACAGTGACCTGTGAGAAGGCCCACTAGTGGGCTTATAGAGATACGGTTTAATAATATCACCGATCGCGATCTCTTTTCATCCAGCTTAGGCCAGATTTGCTTGGATATACTACATGTAGGTTCCCTCGCCCATCTGGCTTTTGCCTGATCCGTGAAAAGAGATCGCAGGTGGTATTTGCAAGTGTTTAGAGGAGGGCTGGCCCAATCAGCGGAGGTTGTTGTTTGCAAGTTGGTGCCTTCCCTAGCTAGCTCATCCGCAGCGCAGTTTCCTGAGATGTCACAGTGGCGTAAACGTAACTATTTGATGAAATTTGATGAATTTTGTAGCTTCTATCCGTAAAAAAGGGGCAAAAATGACAGTTTATATGAAGTATATAATATATATACCTCCGATCTCTATGATTTTTTCAGACAACAATATATGCTATGATTTTTAATAATCGGGGATTGCCCATATTGCTTTTTTTTTTTTTTTTTTTTTTTTTTTTTTAAATGTATGAAAAATATATGCTATATACGTAAGCATTTGGTGAAATTTGAAGCGTCTAGCTGTTAAAATGGGGCAGAAATTGCGCAAAGTTTCTTATCTGAACAATCGGTTGTATGAGATATATACTATGTATACCACCGATCTCAATGATTTTTTCAGACATCAATATATGCTATACACGTAAACATTTGGTGAAATTTAAAGCTTCTAGCTGTTAAAGTGGGGCCGAAATCGCAAAAAAAAATTTATATATACTATATATATACTATATATACCATCATATATATATTATATATATCACCGATCTCCATGATTTTTTGACACAACAATGTATACCATATACGTAAGCAATCGGTGAAATTTGAAGCTTATAGCTGTTAAAATGGGGTAGAAATTGCGAAGTGTCTTATCTGAACAATCGGTTGTATGAGATATATACTATATATACAACCGATCTCTACGATTTTTTCAGACAACAATATATGCTATATACGTAAACATTCGTTGAAATTTGAATCCTCTAGCTCTTAAAATAGGGCAGTAATTACGAAAAGTTTCTTATCTTAACAATCGGTTGTGGGGGATATATACTATATATACGACCGATCTCATAAATTTTTTCAGGCAACAATATGTGCAATATACGAAAGTATATGGTGAAGTTTGAAGCTTCAATCTGTTAAATTGAGTAAGATATTACAAAAATCATCTTTTTCTGAAAAATCGGTTGTATGGAGGATATATGCTATAGTGGTCCGATCCGCCCGGTTCCGACAAATGTCTAATCGGACACCCAAATACACCCGCTCACCAAATTTTATCAAGATATCTCAAAAATTGAGGGACTAGTTTGCATACAAACAGACAGACGAACAGACGGACATGGCTAAATCAACTCAGCTCTTCAACCTGATTATTTCGGTATATTTAATGGTGGGTCTATCTATTTTCCTTTAAGGACTTGCAATTTTCGGTTTCGTGACGAAATTAATATACCATTTCATTTTCATGAGAGGTATAACAAGTAAGGGTGTCTAAGTTTGGAGGTAACCGAATATTTATATTCAGCGTGGCTCTAAAAATGTTTTGTAATGCTTGATCAGAAAAGGGGCGTGGCACCGCCAATTAAAAAAAATGTCTCCTAATTTCCTCTTACAATAAAACTTGATAAGTGAAATATCACTGATACAAAACTATTTTTCGCTAAGATATCGCTTATTATTATAGTAATCGACCCTTTTAAGCATCTTTTATATAAAAGTGGGCATGGTTTTTAACCGATCACGTCCATTTGTCCTAGAAATATTTCCTGCTATAAAAAAATAATATGTACACAATCTTATTATGATCCTTTAATTTTTCTTCGAGTTAAGGCTCCCGCCACGCCCATTTTCTAAAATTAAATTTTTTCCTTTTTCTCGTTAAAATTTCACTTGGAAAATTAAACAGCATTGATATAAAGCTCTTTTTGCAAAGATATAGCTTATTTTATTCGTCCACGGGCGGTGCCACGCCCATTTAAAAAAATCGAGCCCTAATATCAGTCCAATAATTAGGTTAGGTTAGGTTGAACTGGGCGGTCCATGAGGACCTCACATAGACTGATTGAGTCCGTAGTGTTACCAGAAGTTTGTTTTAACGACCAAACTGAAAAACGCTATCAAAACCAGGACCTATTTTATAAAATAACTCCTTCCTCTTGGCAAATACTAGAAGCTTCCTAGGATTTAAGCCACTTGCTGCTTCTAGATCTGAAAGCTGTATCACTCCTAATAGCTGGAGTCTTTGTCTGGCAAGCACAGGGCAAGAGCACAGAACGTGCTCGATCGTTCCTCCTCCAACTCGCACTTCCTATATCTGTTATCGCTGACCAAGCCTAATTTAAAGGCATGTATCGCCAGAAGGCAGTGTCTAGTCAGAATACCCGCCATGAGCCTACAGTCCTCTCTTTTTAATGATAGAAGCAACTTTGTTAGTCTAAGGTTGTAAGACCTACACATAATTTTCGACACTTTACAGCCCCGCGCTTGAACCCACGCCTTTCCCGCTTGGTCGATCATGTGCACCTCTCGCCTTCGCTTAATCTCGCCCAAGCTTCAAGGGATGCGCCCTTTTTAGCTAGTTCGTCCGCTTTTTCATTTCTGTCTATTCCCATATGCCCTGGAACCCAATATAGATGTATGCTTCTCCCTGTCCTGATTCTCTCCAGAGACTGCTTACACTCTAACACGCATTTCGATGCTGTGCTATGCGAGATTATTGCTGCTTGACTGTCAATATAAAAGTTAAAGCGGGTGCAGCTTACGCTATTCTCTTCCAGGGTTTCTACTGCTTTGGTTCCGGCTAATATTTCCGCTTGGAAAACGCTACAGTAATTCGGCAGCCTGTAGGATCTGCTTATTTCCGGATCAGCACAGTATACCGCAGACCCTACTCCATCCACTACTTTGGAACCATCTGTGTACACATGTATCCACTAATTAGGTTTTATGTGTTTCCAAAAAGTTATATATATAAAAAGTGGACGTGGTTATCATCCGATTTCCCTCATTTTTAATAGCGATGGGAGATGAGTGCCAAGGAACCCATATACTAAATTGCAATACTAATGATAGTATCGATAATATGTCATTCAGTGTAGGCAGTATACCAAATATCAATGGCTTCCATTTCTCATCAAACTAATCCTTCCTTTTGCTATCTGTCCACTTACTCACATTTTTAATTTTTCTATAACTAGCAGTCGTTTTTCTAGTCAATGGAAAATAGCCAATGTTATCCCGGTCCCCAAAACTAAGTCTCCTAGTTCCTGCAATGAGTTTAGGCCGATAAGTCTGTTGCCTTCTTCATCGAAGGTATATGAGAAGTTTTGGCAACGCAGATAACTGACCATATAAATACGAAAAATTAGCTATCGGACGTCCAGTCGGGATTCAGAAGAGGGGACAGCTGTGCGTCATCCGTGTTAAAGATTCTTGAAGGTATACGTCCAGCCTATGACAACAATGAACTCACTGTGTTAGTAATACTGGGTATTTCCAAAGCTTTTGATACGGTTGATCTCAAAATACTTCTTTTCAAGCTCGAAGCCAGCTATAACTTCAGCCCTTTGCAATCAAGTTAATGCGAAGTTATCTCTCCGAGCGATTTCAACAGGTTCAATGTGATAACCGAGTCTCTAATTTAAAACCAATCACATCTGGTGTTCCACAGGGATCGATCCTAGGCCCAATATTGTTTACACTCTTCATCAATGACATAGTTACTTTTTGCCACAATCCCTCCATACATGTATATGCAGACGATACCCAAATATACATGTCTCGACCTATCCGTCTTTCCGAAGACTTATTTGCTAAGCTGAATGAAGATTTAAGACGTATAGCAAACTGGGCTCACCTAATGCAGCTAAATCTAAGGCGATTGCGTTAGCAAATACATCAAATGACGTAAACGACCTTCCTGATATTATTCTCAATGGAGATTAAATAATTTTTCTAAACTGACTTGTGTTGACTATATCAACCTTGTGGTAAGCAAGATATATAATACCCTGCGTAATTTATACAGAACTGCCTATTTGTTACAACGAGACGCTAAGATGAAATTGGTCAAAGCTCTAATAATACCTCAAGTCTGTTATGGTGAACTAATATACGGTAACTTGGACTCAACTTCCCTCAACAAATTGCAGCTGGCCTTTAACAATGTTGCCCGGTTTGTTTTTTTCTAAAAAGAAATTTGATCACATATCTTCATATGCAATGCAGATTCTCGGATGCGATATTTATAATTTCCTAAAAATGCGAAATTTCTGTTTTTTGCATAAAAAAGTCGCCGTACTTATTTAACAAATTGAGTTTCTGCCATTCTACACTGACTTTGAATTTCATAGTCCCGAATTTTAAGTACACTACGTCATCTAGAATGTTCTTTGTCAGTACAATCCGTCTATGGTACTCACTCCCATACGCTACTAAAGCTATTAGGAAAGCAAGATGTTTTAAGCAAGCGGTATTATCTTTTGTCAACCCTTAGCATACCACTTAATTATATATCTTTATCCTTGTCACAAAAATTTGAACTGAGGATGTTTAATTGTTAGAGAAAAAGTTTATTATCTTTTTAACTCTTGTATTTACATTATATTATATTAAATTATATTATATTATATTACTCTACTTTTATTTTTATGATGTAATCCGATTGATGTACTATCTAAAAGACTATGTCTTACTTGTACGAAATAGAGTGATTATAGATTCAGCAGTCGATTTATAGATTTACTTTTTGCGGCGTAACGAAGTAAGCCGGATACTTGCTAGTATATATTGTGACGAATATTAGCAACACTAAGGGATACTATCATCTCTAAGCCGATATTAGGGAGTGACTTGTATGTACATAAAAAAGTCAATCATTATGTCTACACATATGTACATGCCAGCAGTGGAGAGATGCTCACAAAAGTATGCAATTATCAGCAAAGTATTTATCACACATACACTTGCATATATCTGAGATGCTCTCAAAAGTAGGCAATCATTTGTGTAAGTATCACTCACATATACATGCGCATATGAGAAGTTATATACGTGCATCTGTAGCTTATAGCTGGTAAACAAGTAGTAAATTCTAGAAATAGAAACGCAAAGAAATATGCCAACGAGGAAACCGAGGAGTATAAAAGCAGCACCAGCTATGGCACAACCAACCAGTTTATTTTAAATACGCTATCAGTTGCGAAGTGAAGTACTTTCAAAACAGTCTAATAAAGACCATTTTATAATACAGAATATTGGAGTGTTTTATTCAACAGCTTAGCGATACGAACGTTAGCAGAAGGTGTAAAATAAGCGGAGTTTCACTAAATTCGTTACAATTGGTGTCAGAAGAGGAATTGTTGAATAAATTCCGAAGATTGCGAATACAACTTGCACATGGCAAAGTTGAGTGAATTGAGGATCCAGCAACTGAAGAAGGAGATGGAGAGCCGTGTATTGAATACAACCGTCAATAAACTCGAACTTCAGGCACGACTAGGAGACGCTATGGAGTCGGAATGAATTAATGCGGATGATGAAGTCTTTCATCCTGATGGGGACGAGACAACAACAAAAATTTAAGAGAAAAACGAAACATCGCAGGCAGTTACCACCACAGACTTGAACATGATATTGGCTGCAATAACTTCTCAAACATCGACAGTGGCATCTCAACTGGAATCGCAGGAGACACGTTTAACATCGAAAATGGAAGCACAGGAGGCACGTATTTCAGAAATGTCCTCGCAAATGTCATCTCAACTGGCAGAGCAGAAGACAAGTATAGCATCCCAACTGGAATCACAGGAGACACGTATAACATCAAATATGGAAACACAACTGAAAGAACAAGAGGCACGCATAACAGTACAACTCGCGCGTATATCGTCAAAACTCGAAGTATGGACGAGAAAATAACGCAGTTTGAGGAAAAAATCGAAGCCGAGGTGGATGCTTTGAGAGGTCGTATACAGGAGTTGCAATTAAATCTCCCAGCTGTTTCAGCAAGCAATCCAAAGGTAAAAATACCATACTTTGACGGTTCTGTTTCTTTCCTGGTATTTAAGCTACAATTTGAGAAGACCGCAGCAGTGAACAACTGGAATGCTGAAGATAAAGTTGCTGCACTGTTCATGGCATTGAAAGGGCCTGCAGCTGAGATTTTACAAACCATTCAAGAGGGCGAACGGAACTGTTATAAAGCATTGATGGGCGCTCTAGAGAGACGATACGGAACTGAGCATAGGGGACAGATATACCAAATGGAGTTACTGAACCGCTTCCAGAGGCCTGGTGAAACATTGCAAGAGTTTACGTCGGATGTTGAAAGGCTGGCACATTTAGCGAATGCACCCGTGGAATTCACTGAAAGGGTAAAGATTCAGACCTTTATAAATGTCATGCGGGACGTCGAAACAAAGCGAGCTAAATACGCAAAACCAAAGCCAACATTCGCAGAAACGGTATCAAATGCTCTGATTCAGGAAACAGCGTCGCTTCTGTGTAAGCCAGTTTTCAAAGCACGCCGTGTGGAAGTAGAAAGGCCAGATTGGGTGGACACAATTTTGGAAGCACTGAAGGGATCACAACAGAAAAACTCTGGAGTTGTGAAATGTTTCAAGTGCGGCAACCCAGGCCACATTGCACGTCATTGCAGCACCGGTCCTAATAGTTGCAACAATGTGGGTGGACGTAAACGCAGAGCTGAAGGAGATGAGCAAATCTCCAAGTCCACTCAATCGTTAAACTAAAGCGAGTCATCCGAAAGGGGCGACAGCTGGCTCCCTCAATTGAATGCCCCATAATCTCTATCTCGCAAATTGGAAGAAGGTCAAACAATCTTACTATCGGGGGACATGTGGATGGAAAGGAACGTTTACTGACTGTAGATACGGGTGCATCTCATTCCATCATTCTAGCGGATTTAGTCAACAAGAAGATAAGACCATTGCATGGAGCAAGATTGCGTACAGCCGCGGGAGATGACATAACGGTTCTAGGAGAAGTAGCATGTGAAGTCCCAATTGGGAACATCACGGTTGTACACAATTGTATAGTGGCAGAGATTGTTGATGAAATCATAATTGGAGTGGATTTTTTAATCGATCAAGGCATCAAGATCGACATGCAAAGGAAGACGACGCGATATAAGAACATGGATGTGCCACTTAATTTCGGCTACGAGACAACAGCAGTAAACGAGTGCTGGTGGAAGAGAGTCAGCAAATACCACCAAAATCAGAAGCAGTCATCTGGGCAAATGTTGATGGAGATTGTGGGATAAACAAATTGTGGTTTGTCAAAGCAGCAAACAAATCAGCACTGAACGTACTTGTAGGAAAAACCCTGGCTATGACAAAACAAGATGGACATATTCCGGTAATAGTACTCAATGAGTTCAAGTCACCACTCAAACTGACCAAAGGAGCTATATTGGGAAGATGCCAAGAGGCTTAAGTAGTTATTAACTGTGAACAGCTCCAGGAACACGTTTCAACTAACAAGACTGATCTTTCAAATGACATCACGGCATGAACGGAGGGGCTAGATTAAGTGCGCGGCTGTTTTCCCATGTTAGGGACGGCGCTTCTTGTCCGCCGGATGTGTCTGTCTCCCCATGTTTGGGGTGGCATCTGGCACACATAGCCTTAAAGGCACGTGTGTGTCTATTCCCCATGTCAGGGGCGGCACACAACGACGTCTGTTTTCCCCAGGTTAGGGGCGATCGGGTCCGAGTCTTTTGGAAGGAGTGGTACCCGTGAAAGAATCTCCAAGGGTGATGGCGAATTCAGTTCGTCGATTATGAGCGGCAAAGGAGGAAGTAAAGTTACGGTGCAGAGGGTCGGATCCCCAGTACCGGCGGTAGATGGTGGGCGAGAAGGCCATCTGGCGTCGAGATCCAGCGACTTCTCAGGCTGTGGAGCGGAACCCCAGGCTACACAGTCTACGAATGCTACTGGAGAACAAGAGCTCTGTCCCTGTCCGAGCACGCTCCGTGGAGCACGGCAAAAACAGGTTCTGAGTCTGGTGCTGTAAATGTGTAAATCATTGGGCATTCGGAAAACACGGACAACTGCATTGCATCTTCAGTCCGATGGTATGGTGGAACGAATCAATAGAGCATTGGAGAAGCACTTAAAGAAAGTAGTGGGCAAGTTCCATAAAGAGTGGGATACCGGTATAACATTATTCTTGATGGCTTACCGATCAGCAGGGCATGAGACAACGGGCCAAACCCCTGCAAAAGTAATTTTTGGCAACTACCTTCGACTTCCCGCTGATTTGAAGTTTGGGATAGATGCCAATGCGGCGAGAAATGCCAAGAAATCCCCTAGTGTTTTGGAAGAAGAGCTGAGAGAAATACACGATCTGATAAGGCAACGAACAAAGATTATAACTGACAAGATGAGAGCCAGATACGATAAGGCAATTAATTCGGAGGGTTTTCAGGAAAGAGATTTGGTGCTGTATACAACCCACAACGGAAAAAAGGTTTGTCCCCGAAATTGCAGTGTAACTGGGAAGGCCCATACAAAGTTGTAACATGGATCAGCGATGCAGTTTACCGCATACAAACCATTGGTAAACCACGAACCAAAATGAAAGTGGTTCATGTGCTGGCGGCGTTAAGATCGGGAAATTTGTCTGCTCGGGACTATCAGACTTAGGTGGAGGGCATTGTGACGAATATTAGCAACACTAAGGGATACTATCATCTCTAAGCCGATACTAAGCAGTCACTTGTATCTACATAAACAAATCAATCATTATGTCTACACATATGTACATACAGCAGCGGAGGGTTACTCACAAAAGTATGCAATCATCAGCCAATTATTTATCACACATACAAATGCATATATCTGAGATGCTCACAAAAGTAGGCAATCATTTGTGCAAGTATCACTCAAATATACACGCGCATATGAGAAGCTATAAACGTGCATCTGTAGTTTATAGCTGGTAAGCAAGTAGTAAATTCTAGAAATAGAAACGCCTAGAAATATGCCAACAAGGAAACCGATGAGTATAAAAGCAGCACCAGATGAGGCACGACCAATCAGTTTGTTTTAAACACGCTATCAGTTGCGAAGTGAAGTACTTTCGAAACAGTCTAATAAAGACCATTTTGTAATACAGAATATTGGAGCGTTTTATTCAACAGTTTATTTATTTGAGTCTTTAAATTTATAGATTCTTACAGACTATATTATGCAAATTTTTATATTAACTTAATCCTAAGAAAAATAAGATCTTAGATTGTTAATTAAAGCAGCGTAAGAAAAAGTATAGTCAGCACTTGAGTTAAAAAACATATTCAGATCAGCACAAGCCCTAGAAATGGGAGCATTTATACCATAAATAGTTCTAGAAAACCCAATTTTTAAGGGTTCAAACTGTCGGAGGTTTCTGCATGGTACATTAAATTGAATTTTTTCAAGAAGTGATGGACAATCAACGGTCCCTGAAATTATGCCAATGACAAATGAGCAAGATATAATGGATCGTCTATTTGCAAGCGTATTTAGTTCAATTAAAAGGCATCGAGATTCATGTGAAGGCATTGGCTCAGAGAAGTTTAAAGATCGAAGAGCAAATCGTAAAAAAAACTTTCTGAACACGCTCAAGCCGATTAGAGATGCCAATTCGATAGGGTCTCCATATGACAGCCGCAAACTCCAACAATTACGTCGTGTGAACGCAAACATTGCGTAAGATCGAGTTATGACTTAGTTTACATGCGTAGAGAAATTAAATTTAGTGTCAAAACACACCCCCAGCAGCGGAGGGTTACTCACAAAAGTATGCAATCATCAGCCAAATATTTATCACACATACAAATGCATATATCTGAGATGCTCACAAAAGTAGGCAATCATTTGTGCAAGTATCACTCAAATATACACGCGCATATGAGAAGCTATAAACGTGCATCTGTAGTTTATAGCTGGTGAGTTTATAGCTGGTAAGCAAGTAGTAAATTCTAGAAATAGAAACGCCTAGAAATATGCCAACAAGGAAACCGAAGAGTATAAAAGCAGCACCAGATGAGGCACGACCAATCAGTTTGTTTTAAACACGCTATCAGTTGCCAAGTGAAGTACTTTCGAAACAGTCTAATAAAGACCATTTTGTAATACAGAATATTGGAGCGTTTTATTCAACAGTTTATTTATTTGAGTCTTTGAATTTATAGATTCTTACAGACTATATTATGCAAATTTTTATCTTAACTTAATCCTAAGAAAAATAAGATCTTAGATTGTTAATTAAGGCAGCGTAAGAAAAAGTATAGTCAGCACTTGAGTTAAAAAACATATTCAGATCAGCACAAGTCCTAGAAATGGGAGCATTTATACCATAAATAGTTCTAGAAAACCCAATTGTTAAGGGTTCAAACTGTCGGAGGTTTCTGCATGGTACATTAAATTGAATTTTTTCAAGAAGTGATGGACAATCAACGGTCTCTGAAATTATTCCAATGACAAATGAGCAAGATATAATGGATCGTCTATTTGCAAGCGTGTTTAGTTCAATTAAAAGGCATCGAGATTCATATGAAGGCATTGGCTCAGAGAAGTTTAAAGATCGAAGAGTAAATCGTAAAAAAAACTTTCTGAAGACGCTCAAGCCGATTAGAGATGCCAATTCGATAGGGTCTCCATATGACAGCCGCAAACTCCAACTTTGACCTGACAAAAGCACAATATAGTGACTTCATAGTGTAGGGACTGGTGAATGCGGAACAATTACGTTGTGTGAACGCAAACATTTCGTAAGATCGAGTTATGACTTAGTTTACATGCGTAGAGAAATTAAATTTAGTGTCAAAACACACCCCTAGGTCTTTGATTTCTTCAACAGATTGCAATGTATACCCAGCGATACCATAGCAAGTACGAAGGGTATTAACTGATTTTGAAAAAGGCACATGAAAGCATTTTTTAATGTTTAACGATAAACGATTTAAACTACACCAGTTTTCGACATTATTAAGGTCTGATTGCAGACGTTCAGAGTCACCAGAACTATTTATAACAGCAAACACTTTTAGATCATCCGCATACAGCAGATATTCCGCAAACGAGAAGCATGAGCCAATGTCGTTTATAAAAAGTATAAACAAGAGAGGTCCTAGAATGCTACCTTGTGGGACTCCTGAGGATGCAATGAAGGGACGGGATGTGGTATTATCAACGTCTACGACACAGCGCCTGTTGAATAAGTAAGACTTAATCCACATCAAAAAAGTAGCCTGAAAACCCAAAGCAGCCAACTTCAATAAAAGTATTCTGTGAGAAACTTTGTCGAATGCCTTTGAGAAGTCAGTATAAATTGTATCAAAAGCAGAAATGCAGTATTCACTAAACACTGTTAGGTTGTTTACAGTTGAGCGATTTGGTACGAAACCGTGTTGGTTGATAGTGATTAAACTTTTAACCGCAAAATACAATTTGTCATTGGCAATAATTTCAAAAAGTTTGAACACCGAAGATAGCTTCGAAATCGGTCTATAATTGCGAACATCGTTTTATTGCCACTCTTAAATATAGGTGAAACCGTTGTCAATTTCTAGTCATCCACAAAAAGACCAGCGGCCAGAGAATTGTTGAAAATGATTGCGAGTGACATTGCCAAACACAGACAGCTTTTTAGCAAAATGACCGAGAGGCCATCAGAGTCAGTCTTAGTTGTCGGCTTAAGTTTCTTTATGCCGTTTATAACATCCGAAACGGATACACGCAGAGACCCGAAGTTAATAGAAAAATCTTTCGTGGAAGGAAAACTTGAATCAGAGAGCAAATTGGATTCAAAGTTGGCGCAAAAAAAATCAGCAAATAAATTAGCGGAATCTACACCACTATTAGCAAATGTGCTATCGTAGAATACATTATTTGGAACTGTCGAAGAAGCCTTTTTAGATTTTATGAGGCCCCAAAAAGCCTTCGAATTAGAAACTATATTTTTCTCAAAACTTAAAATGTAGTTTCTATACAGAAACTTATTCAAACAGTTGAACTCCTTCAAATAGTATTGAAATTTGAGTGGTGTACTGGATTCCCAGTTTTTTTGTACAGCTTCCCAAATTTTTTTTTTAGATTCCTTAAATGCATTAACCGCTTGGAATGCCAGGGTGTCTTGTATGGTTTTATTTTTACAATAGGAACATGCTGCAAACACAACTCATAAACCTTATTTTTAAAAGATGAATAACATGATGTAACATCTTTGCCACAAAAAGCATCGCACCAATCAATGCTTGACAAATTTTCATTTAAAGTAGATAGGTCACAAGCGCTAAAGTTAAATTTTATACCAGCCTCAGGAGCAACGTCGGCAAATGCATAAAATTCCAACTCCAGAGAAAGAGGAACGTGATGTTTATCGGCTTGCGAGATTGGTGTGATGCATTCCGACAAAGTGTAATGAATATTATTAGAAATGAATACTATATCTAGAATTCTATTTAAACAGTTATTGAAATGATTAATTTGAACTAATTCAGTACTTAAAATATTATCTCTAAGGTGAATTTCGGCTGAAGAGTTGACATTAGTGGCCATAAGTGCACCCGTGTTATCAATTCGGGACCAATTCAAATGGCATAAATTAAAATCCCCGAGGACACAAAGATGGTTGTCACCAACAATATTTGATGCTAATGAAACAACATTGTCAGCATGTGCAAAGTATAAACCATCTGCACTATTCGGTGGAATATACGAGGCGCATACATACAATATATCAGACGAACCATGCACACGAACGCAAAGCTGGTCAATGATTGTGTCCGAGTTGGTAAGTGTTACCAATGCGGCGCGGAATTTCCTCCGAACAGCAATAAGAACGCCACCACCTCGGAGGCAACCAGTTTTAACAGGATCACGGTTTTTACGAAAAACGTCATAAAGATTAGGATCAAAAATTTCGCTATCAAAGAAGTTATCATTCAGCCAAGATTCAACAAACACGAATATATCATAATCTAGGTCAGAGCTATACTTATATTCAGCCGAACATTTGGTCCGAAGGCCAGACATATTTTGAAAATATATTTTTAAGCATTTTTTAGCCGAATTTGATACAGCTGCATTATGAGGAGGCGTCCTGGTTCGCCCGAAAGGAACGAAAAGGTCGTACTGTGACATTAGTTGGCCAGAGTTCTGATTTTAAAACAGTGTCAGAAACTGCAACAGGAACGCCAAGCTTGAAATTAACCCATTTAAGGGTTTTTGGCTCAACGCCTTTTTTAATCAATTTGTAGCAATTTAGTTGACTTTTATCAAGAGCAGCATGTAGGGCAACGTAATCTATTATGTTTTCTTCGGTTACAGTGTGCAAAAATGATGATAAATGAAACCATTCAATTCGCCTCACGGCGTCACGTCGCACAACATCCAAATCTGAATTTATGCTTGTACCAACAACAATTTTTTGCATTTGTTTATTTTGAGTGATCGCCTTATTTGACTCAGTGTTCTTCATCTTATTTTTGTTTCTGCGTTTGTCCCCAGTGATCCACTCAGAATTGCCTTCTGACGTAGATGCTTCCACTGGGATGACGTCAGCAGTATCATTATTATCATAAGCAGATACAAAAACATTGCTATTATTATTGTCAACATAGCTAATGGTAGCATCAGTTATAGCAGGTTGAGACTGAGCATTCATTATTGAGGGACTCTCGTTGCATTTGCTTTGGGTATTGTTCGTAGCATTAAGTAAATCAGAGCCGGCCAAAAGTTGCACATTGTGCAATTTGAGTTCGTATTTTCACACAGACACTAACGATGTGCGACCACGATCGTTTGCTTTCGCTTGTCACTCACTAAAATCAACAGTGAATGCAAAAGGAAAAGTCCATGCTACTTTTTGGGCATATAATAAAAACAATATCCTGCAATGTTAAAGTGACTTTTAATACGTTTTAGTTAGTATTATTAAATTCCTTTGAACATACATACATATTAATATTGACAATTTAAATATTAATATTATTAATTAATACGAAGCTGATATACAAAATAAAAAAACCACCACCGCCTTAGCGCAGCATATCACAACAAGTGGACACTCAGCTGATCTGGCAAACACAAAAATAATAGATAGGAACAAACACGGGAGAGCCGGGTTTTCAAGGGGCTGTGCAGCGCAATATATAGCTTCTCCAATCCAATTGTCAACCTCACCTTCGAGCGGCGAATCCCGTTTCACTAACAGACGAGGCTCTGGCGACCCCAAGCTCCTCATGGAACTTGGGGGTGGGGATGGAGGGATGGCCTGAAGGTTTAATGTGGCCATATAAATCGTTCCCGAGATGGTCGGGCCAGCACCTTAATGGTGCTGTGTTACCGGAGCGTATCGGATCTGTATCCGACAAAGGACCATCACATCGATAACACTTCCCAAAGCCTTCGGGGAGTAACCTAATCGCTACAACAACAACAACAACAACGGGAGAGCCAGAAATACACTGGAAAGTCTGAGAATATAGCAGATGTTTACCTTTTATGTTTATAGTTAAGAATCAAAATGACACTGATACCAGTGTTAAATGGTACTAATGCTTTTAGTTTTAATAGTTAAATAACAAATACATTACGTAAGTGTTGTCTATGTTTGTACGTTTGCAAATCAATTTTGGTGTTGTTCTTGTTACATATATAAAGTAAATTTATATATATAAATTAATGAAATCTTTATACCACGAATTAATGTAATATTTTTATCTTTATTGTTGTTAATAAATTAGATCACATCTGAAGATGCTAGGAAGTCTAGCGAAACGTTAGGTGGAAAAATTGAAATAAATATATTTATTTGCAATTAAAAAACGATTGGTCAACAAAGCCCATTCCCAACAAAAATCTTAATATTAATAATTAATAATAATTAATTAATTATTAATAAATATTGACAATTTTACTTAGTTTTATTAATTTTAATACATTTTTTTTTATTGAATAACTTTGTGTTTTGAAAATATATATTTCTATCTTTACATTTACTTTGTTTTATAGTTCTTTCTTAATGAAAAAGTGATTTTTTTAAGTAAATTTTGCATTGAAGAAACACCATACCTTCTTTTATAAAAAAGTTTTATCTGGCTAGCTCGACCTCCGCGTTCTTACTTATATGAATATAAGTAAATATTGTTAGGATTAGCTTGAAATCAAATAACCAGAGTCCTTTTTAATTTCGAACTTCACAGTCCACATTTTCTTTTAGCACACTGTGGGGAGTTGTCACTCAATTTTTACACACACTTATGCAATTGTTTTAGTATTTGTGTGGCCGGCTCTGCACTAAATGATTACTATATTGACTATTATTGTCAGTTTGAGCAGTTACGGAAGCACTCAAACACGAATTATTATTGGTCGGGCCAACAACAACCTCAATAGTAGCATTTGAACTAGCTACACGAAAATCTTTTATCAACGATTTCTCAGCAACAACATTATCCAACTCATCACAAGAGCAAAAGCGCGAATCTAACAACGGCAGATTTGATTTAATGAGGGCTCTCAATTCTTTGATGCCATTAGCAACAACACTGCCACTGTCACCAACCAATTTTTTCACAGAGAGCAATTCTGCATGCAAGTCATTGACCTGAGCACGGAGACATTTGCATTCATCGAGTGCCAAATCAAGCAAATATGAACACTTAAGGCTCCATTACTGATACTTAGCATATACTTGACTTGGCGTAAACTTGGCAACTTAGCCACGATTGTAATCCACTTAGCGCATACAATCTGGCATCATAATCAATAAATGTCAATTTGTATGACAAAATGTCAAAATGAAATGGAAACAAACAAATGGCATCTCAAAATATAAACGTCACTTAGAAGTTACATAGAAAATCAAAATTCAACAGACTTCTAAGTCAAGTTAAGTGTTGCTAAGTTTTGAGTAATCAGTAACATGCAATGTTCATTTAACAGAACTGTAAGTGACAGTCCTCAAGTCAAGTCAAGTCTATGTTAAGTATCACTAATGGAGCCTTTAGCATTATCAGCTTTTAATTCAGCAAACTCACTCAAAAGTGATTTAAAATCTAACTCGATAGCACCACCACTGCTTGTTTTGTCAAATGAGCCATTGTCAGCGATCAAACGAGTATAATTTCCGGACATTGTGTTTATCGAGAAAGGGGGCGAGCGAAGGGAGTTACGACGCGCCCTCTCACAAGTTGCACAATAGAAAGCAATGCTTGATTTACTTAGGTAGTCAAGATCAGTAGGAAGAACATTAACACAGGAAAGATTAAAAAATTCACTGCAGCTAGCACACTGGATCTTAGGTTGATTGCGGTCAACCCTCTGCCCACAACTACAAGGCATTTTAATGATAAAACAAAACGAATGGAGATAAAAGTTTCTATCTCGCACAGATGATTTAAAAATCTTTAAAACTTTAATGCGAGCACTTAGCAAACACGTCCGAACAGCGCGACGGTAGCGATACGAACGTTAGCAAATAAGTAAAATAAGCGGAGTTACACTAAATTTGTTACAATATATTGTAACGAATTTACTTGCAAATCCTCTTATTTGCCCTTTTTCTAAGTTCGTATCACTAAACCGTTGAATAAATAACTCCAATATTGAATAATGGAAAAATGGCCTTTATTAAAGTACTTCACAATAACACTTATACTTTGCAACTAGCTGGCTTAATAACCAAACTGATAGCTTAAATGAAACTGACTTTCAAAATAATACTGCTATTGTTCGCTAGATAGCGTCTCAATCGAAAACTTACTATAGCGCCTCTACCGCTGGTGCTTTTATACTCTTTGATTTCCTCGTGGCATTTTCTAGGCGCTTCCAGAATTTACTTAGTTGCCGCCATATAATTATAACTACAGATGCACGTATATAGCTTCTCATATGCGTGTATTTGTGAGCGACACTTCAACAATTACAATTGCATACTTTTGGGAGCATCTCTTCTCTGCTGTGTGTACGTACATATGTGTAGACATAATGTTTTATTCGTTTATGTAGATACAACTGACTGTCTGCTTTATTGTTGTCGTGACTTCATTTACTTAGCATCAGACTAGGGATGTGAGTATCACCTGGTGTCACTCATATTCGTCACACTGCCTTCTACCTAATTCTGATCGTCCCGATCAGACAAATCTCTCGATCTAAACGCTGCCAGTCTTTCCAAATGAACCACTTTCATTTTGGTTTGTGGTTTGCCAATGGTTTGTATGCGGTACACTACATCGTTGATCCGTTTTACAACTTTGTATTGGCCTTCCCAATTACACTGCAATTTCGGGGACAAACCTTGTTTTCGTTGTGGGTTATATAACAGCACCAAATCTCCTTCCAGAAACCCTTCCGAATTAATTGCTTTATCGTACCTCGCTTTCATCATGTCACTCATAATTTTTGATCGTTGCCTTACAAGATCGTGTATCTTCTCAGCTCTTCTTCCAAATCACTAGTGCATTTCTTAACATTTCTCTCCGCATTGGCATCTATCCCAAACTTCAAATCAGCTGACAGTCTAAGGTCATTGCCAAAAATTACTTTTGCAGGGGTTTGGCCCTTTGTCTCATGCACGGCTGATCGGTAAGCCATCAAGAATAATGGTATGCGGGTATCCCACTCTTTATGGTACTTGTCTACTACTTTCCTTAAGTGCTCCTCCAATGTTCTATTGAATCGTTCTACCATACCATCGGATTGAGGATGCAATGCAGTTGTCCGTGTTTTTCGAATGCTCAATGGTTTACACATTTCCTGCAATACAGTTGATTCGAAATTCCTGCCTTGATCAGAATGTAACTCCATTGGTACACCATACCTTGCAACCCAATTGTTTATAAACACTTCTTCTACCGTTTCCTCTTCTTGGTTTGGGATTGGGCATACCTCTGGCCATTTGCTGAAATAATCCATAACTACCAGTACATATTTGTTTCCGCCGTTGCTAGTAGGAAATGGACCGGCGACATCCATAGCGATCCTTTCAAATGGCGCACCTGAGTTATATTGCTTCATCTGGCCATGACTTCGGGTTCTGGGCCCTTTTGCTCTGCTGCAAACCTCGCAGTTCGCAATCCACTCAGTGACCGACTGTTTAATCTTCTCAAGCGTCTTCGTGATTCCAAGATGACCTTCGCTTGGACCATTATACAGCTCGCTGAGCACGCCAGGAGTCCTCTTTCTGGGAACAACTATCAGTTTCTTCTTGCATTTACCATCCTCACTCTCCCATACTCGATGAAGGCAACCGGTTATCAATTCTAAACTGTTCCACTGTGCCCAATATGACTTCGCAATGGGACTCTCTGCTGACATCTCTTCTCTGTTTGGTCTTTAGTTTCGTTCGATCCCTTGCATAACACGTGCCAGATCTGTATCTTCTAGCTGACACTTTCTTAGCTGTTCCTTGTCCCCTTCATCTGCACATGTTATAGTCATTAGCTGGACATCTATAATGTCTTCTTTAGCCTCGGCTTTTGAACAGTGCTTGCATTCCAAACTTCATGGTCTTCGTGACATTGCATCGGCATTTCCATGGATACTACCTTTTCGATGCTCAATGGAAAAGTCATAGCTTTGTAGTCGCTCGATCCACCGTGCCAATTGTCCTTCCGGATTACGGAACTGCAGAAGCCATTTTAAAGCTGCGTGATCTGTCCTGACACGGAATCGCTGGCCGTAGAGGTATTTGTGAAAATGTTTAATGCACTCTACCAATGTCAACAGCTCTCTCCGCGTAACGCAGTAGTTCCTCTCTGGTTTTCCAATCGAACGGCTGTAATATGCAACTACCTTCTCCTGTCCATCGACCAGTTGTGATAAAACGCCTCCTATAGCATATCCGCTCGCATTTGTATCTAGAATAAACGTTGCTCCTGGAATTGGATATGCCAATATTGGGGCAGTGCACAAACGCTCTTTCAATGTTTGGAAAGCTACTTCTTGCTCCTTCTTCCATTCAAAAGCTTTATTTTTTCTTGTTAGCTCGTGGAGACTATGGGCTACGCTGGCAAAATTTGGTACAAAGTGGCGGTAATATGTGCACAGCCCAAGGAAACTTCTCAATTCATGCAGATTCTGTGGTCTTGGCCAATCCTTTACGGCCTCTATCTTTTCATTCGCTGTACGGATACCTTCTGTCGTTACCTTGTGACCCAAATAATTTACTTCCTTTTTAAACAGCGCACACTTTTTGGGACTTAACTTCAGACCAGCGCCAGCTATTCTCTGGAAAACTTCATCTAAGTTTTTAAGATGTTCATCAAAGTTCTTGCCCAATACGATGATGTCGTCCAGGTACACCAAGAATGTTTTCCACTGTAGTCCTTTCAATACCTGATCCATGACTCTCTCGAAAGTAGCTGGTGCATTACATAGTCCAAAGGGCATTACTGTAAATTGCCAAAGAACATCTCCGACGCTGAAGGCTGTTTTCTCTTTGTCTTCCTCCTTCACCTCCACTTGCCAGTAGCCGCTTTTCAAGTCCAGTGTGGAAAACCATTTCGTACCAGAGAGCGAGTCCAGAGTGTCGTCAATTCTTGGCAATGGGTAGCTATCCTTTTTCGTAACGTCATTCAACTTCCGGTAGTCCACGCAAAACCTCATTTTTCCATCCTTCTTCTTTACAAGTACTACCGGTGAGCTCCAGGGAATAGCTGATGGTTCGATGACGCCGCTGTCGCTCATTTCTTGTATAATTTGACTCACCACTTCCCGCTTCGCCAGTGGAACACTACGTGGAGCTTGACGTATCGGCATCGCGTCTCCAGTGTTAATTTGATGTTTCACAACATTGGTGCGGCCTGGTTTGGAACCATCCTGGTCAAATATGTTTGCGTACTTTAGGAGCAGTTGTTTTGCCTTACTCTGTTAGGCTTCCTCTAACCCCTGCGTCCATTCTGTGATGTCATTTGAAAGATCAGTGTTACTAGATGAAACGTGTTCCTGGAGCTGTTCACAGTTAATAATTACTTCAGCTTCTTGGCATCTTCCCAAAATAGCTCCTTTGGTCAGTTTGAGTGGTGACTTGAACTCATTGAGTACTCTTACCGGAAAACGTCCATCTTGTTTTGTCATAGCCAGGGTTTTTCCTACAAGTATGTTCGGTGCTGATTTGTTTGCTGCTTCGACAACCCACAATTTGTTTGTCCCACAATCTCCATCAACCTTTGCCCAGATGACTGCTTCGGATTTTGGTGGTATTTGCTGACTCTCTTCCACCAGTTACTGCTGTAGCCTCTCTCGTAGCCGAAATTAAGTGGTACATCCATGTTCTTATATCGCATCGTCTTGCTTTGCATGTCGATCTTGATGCCTTGGTTGATTAAGAAGTCCACTCCAATTATGATTTCGTCAACAATATCTGCCGCTATAAAATTGTGTAGTACCGTGACGTTCCCAATTGCTACTTCACATTCTACTTCTTCCGTGGATGTACGTAATCTTGCTCCAAGCAATGGTCTTATCTTTTTGTTGACTAAATCCGCTCGAATGATGGAATGAGATGCACCCGTATCTACAGTCAGTAAACGTTCCTTTCCGTCCACATGTCCTCCAACAGTAAGATTACTCGATCTTCTTCCAATCTGCGAGATAGAGATTATGGGGCATTCAATTGCGGGAGCCAGCTGTCGCCCCTTGCGGCTGACTCGCTTTAGTTTAACGATTGATTGGTCTTGGATATCTGCTCATCTCCTTCAGCTCTGCGTTTACGACCACCCACATTGTTGGAACTGTTAGGGTTGGTGTTGCAATAACGCGCAATGTTCCCTGGCTTTCCACACTTAAAGCATTTGACTGCATCATTATTCTTCTACTGCGTACCCTTCAATGCTTCCAAAATTGCGTCTACCCAGTCTGGCCTTTCCACTTCCACGCGATGAGCTTTGTATGCGGGCTTACTCAAAAGCGACGATGTTTCTTGAGTCAGTGCATGGGATACTGTTTCTGCGAATGTAGGTTTTGGGTTTGCATATGTCGCTCGCTTCGTTTCTATGTCCCGTATGCCATTTATAAAACTCTGGATTTTTACCCTCTCGGTGTACTCCACGGGTGCGTCCGCATTTGCCAAATGTGCCAACCTTTCAACATCCGAGGCAAACTCCTGCAAAGTCTCATTCGCTCTTTGGTGACGGTTTTGCAACTCAATTTGGAATATCTGTTTTCTATGCTCGCTTCCATAACGTCTCTCGACAGCGGCCATCTATGCTTCATAGCTGTTCCGTTTGTACTCTGAAATAGTCTGTAAGATTTCGGCAGCTGGTCCTTTCAATGCTATGAAGAGTGCAGCAACTTTATCTTCAGCATTCCAGTTGTTCACTGTTGCGGTCTTCTCAAACTGTAGCTTAAAGACCTGGAAAGGAACAGACCCGTCAAAGGATGGTGTTTTTACCTTTGGATTGCATGCTGAAACAGCTGGCCGATTTAGATGTAACTGCTCCATACGACCTTTTAAATCATCTACTTCTGCCTGAAATTGAGCCATTTATGCATCCTGCGCTTCCAGTTTTGATGATACCTGTTCCAAAATTTCTGCCGACATTTCAGATATACGTGCCTCTTGTGCTTCCAGTTTAGATGCCATATAAGTCTTTTGGTCTTCCAGTTGAGATGACACTTGCGACGTCATTTCTGAAATACGTGCCTCCTGTGATTCCAGATGAGATGCCATATATGTCTTCTGCGATTCCAATTGTGATGACATGTTGGTAGATATTTGTGATGACATTTCGGACATTTGTGCCGATATTGCAGCCAATATCATGTTCAGGTCTGTGTTCGCCATTGTCTGCGGTGTTTCATTTTTCTCTTCAATTTTGTTGTTGTCTCGTCCCCATCAGGATAAAAGACATACTCTTCCACATCAATTCCTTCTGCTTCCATTGCCTCTCGTAGCCGTGCCTGAAGTTCGAGTTTAACTCCGCTTGTATTCAATCCACGGCTCTCCAACTCCTTCTTTAGTTGCTGGATCTTCAATTCACTGAACTTTGCCATGTCCTTGTTGTCCTCTGGAATTTATTCAACAATTCCTCTTCTGACACCAATTGTAACGAATTTACTTGCAAATCCTCTTATTTGCCCTTTTTCTAAGTTCGTATCGCTAAACCGTTCAATAAATAACTCCAATATTGAATAATGGAAAAATGGTCTTTATTAAAGTACTTCACAATAATACTTATACTTTGCAACTAGCTGGCTTAATAACCAAACTGATAGCTTAAACGAAACTGACTTTCAAAATAATACTGCTATTGCTCGCTAGATAGCGTCTCAATCGAAAACTGACTATAGCGCCTCTACCGCTGGGGCTTTTATACTCCTTGATTTCCTCGTGGCATCTTCTAGGCGCTTCCAGAATTTACTTAGTTGCCGCCATATAATTATAACTACAGATGCACGTATATAGCTTCTCATATGCGTGGATTTGTGAGCGATACTTCAACAATTACAAATGCATATTTTTGGGAGCATCTCTTCTCTGCTGCGTGTACGTACATATGTGTAGACATAATGTTTTATTCGTTTATGTAGATACAAGTGACTGTCTGCTTTATTGTTGTTGTGACTTCATTTACTTAGCATCAGGCTAGGGATGTGAGTATCACCTGGTGTCACTCATATTCGTCACAATATATATATTTTCAAGTAGATAATATTCAAAAGAAAAAATGCAAGCTAGTTTGTACTGATTTCTTTTGTGTCTTCATATGAAATTGTTGAATACAACAATAAAACCTATATTAATCTTTAAAATTCATATCTTGTTGAAATCTGAAGTGATTTCCTCAGATAATCCTTTGTATATATAAAATAAAAAAGAGATACAACAATTTAAATTTTCGTCGTATTTTGTAAGATTTCTCTAACATCTCCAAGAATCAATTAACTGTTAATACACTGCGGAAAGAGCAAAATGCCCTCTTTCTGACAACATACAAGTTTCGTTGGCTAAACGGAAATAAAGCTATAAGCCAATATATGGATGAATGGAAGTGAGGTAATGGACTTGACAAATTGTATAGCGTTTCCTTTTCTGGCAAAATTTCTATTCTAAAAAGCAGATAACGCCTGTACGGGGTATTTCGTTCTTTTTTGAAAATTGTTGCCTGCTCGCAACGCAAAAGCGTTACACTTTTACCCTGCATAAAACGGCGGTGTGGCAGTGCAACTCTGCTAAACTAGCTGATCGTGACAATTTATTTTTGTAACTTCACATATTTTTAGTCGAAGAAAATTGAAATGAAGGAAATAATTGCTAATGAATTTTTATTATCATTGACAGCGCGTTTATGAAAATCAGCTAATACAAGGGGTAGCCCTTTATGTCCTATGCATGCACTATAAATGTTGACAATTTTCTGGGGTGGAAGTAACTCTATTAAGGCTTTACCATTTACTTAGGCGGCCACCGTGGTGTGATGGTAGCTTGCTCCGCCTACCACACCGTATGCCCTGGGTTCACACCCCGGGCAAAGGAACATAAAAATTTTAGAAATAAGGGGTTTCAATTAGAACAAAATTTTTCTAAGCGGGGTCGCCCCTCGGCAGTGTTTGGCAAGTGCTCCGGGTGTATTTCTGCGATGAAAAGCTCTCAGTGAAAACTCATCTCCTTGCAGATGCCGTTCGGAGTCGGCATAAAACATGTAGGTCCCGTCCGGCCAATTTTTAGGGAAAATCAAGAGGATCACGCCTCAAATTGGAAGAGAAGCTCGGCCTTAGAACTCTCCGGAGGTTAGCGCGCCTTACGTTTATTATACTCAGTTGAGCAGAGTTCACAGAGTATATTAACTTTGATTGGATAACGGTTGGTTGTACAGGTATAAAGGAGTCGAGATAGATAATATATCAAAATCATTAGTATCGAAAAAAAATTTGATTGTCCGTCCGTCCGTCTGTCCTTTAACACGATAACTTGGGGAAATTTTGAGGTAGCTTGATGAAATTTGGTATGTATATTCCTGGGCACTCATCTCAGATCGCTATTTAAAACGAACGAAATCGGACTACAACCACGCCCACTTTTTCGATATCGAAAAATCGAAAAAGTGTGATAATTCATTACCAAAGATGGATAAAGCGATGAAACTTGGTAGGTGGGTTCACCTTATGACGCAAAATAGAAAATTAGTAAAATTTGGGACAATGGGCGTGGCACTGCCCACTTTTAAAAGAAGGTAATTTAAAAGTTTTGCAAGCTGTAATTTGGCAGTCGTTGAAGATATCATGATGAAATTTAACAGGAACATTACTCCTATTACTATAGGTGAGCTAAACAAAAATAGCAAAATCGGACGACGAACACTCCCACTTTAAAAAAAAAAATTTTAAAAGTCAAATTTTAACAAAAAATTTATTATCTTTACAGCATATAATTAAATTATGTCAACATTCAACTCCAATAATGATATGGTGCAACAAAATACAAAAATAAAAGAAAATTTCAAAATGGGCGTGGCTCCGCCCTTTTTCAGCTAATTTGTCTAAAATACTTTTAATGCCATAAGTCGAACAAAAATTTACCAATCCTCGTGAAATTTGATAGGGGCATAGAATCTATGAGGATAACTGTTTTCTGTGAACATGGGCGAATTAGGTTGAAGCCACGCTCAGTTTTTATACATAGTCGACCGTATGTCCTTCCGTTCGGTCGTTAGCACGATAACCTTAGGAAAAATCGATATATCTTTACTAAACTTAGTTCACATACTTATCTGAACTCACTTTATCTTGGTATACAAAATGGCCGAAACCCGACTATGACCACGCCCACTTTTTCGATATCGAAAATTACGAAAAATGAAAAAAATGACATAATTCTATACCAAATATGGAAAAAGGGATGAAACATGGTAATTGGATTGGTTTATTGACGCAAAATTTAACTTTAGAAAACACTTTGTAAAATGGATGTGACACCTATCATATTAAGTAAAATAAAATGAAAAAGTTCTGCAGGACGAAATCAAAAGCCCTTGGAATCTTGGCAGGAATACTGTTTGTGGTATTGCATATATAAATAAATTTGCGAAACCCGACAGATGAGGTTCTGGGTCACCCTGGTCCAAATTTTGTTCGATATCTCGAAAACGCACATATACAACTAAGGGCCACTCCCTCTTAAAATACTCATTAATACCTTTAATTTGATATCCATATCGTTCAAACATATTCTAGAGTCAGCCCTGGTCCACCTTTATGGCGATATCTCGAAAAAGCCGCCCACCTATAGAACTAAGGCCCACTCGCTTTTAAAATACTCATTAACACCTTTCATTTGATACCCATATCGTACAAAAAAATTCTAGAGTCACCCCTGGCCCACCTTTATGACGATATCTCGAAAAAGCGTCCACCTATAGAACTAAGGCCCACTCCCTTTTAAAATACTCATTAACACCTTTCATTTGATACCCATATCGTACAAACAAATCCTAGAGTCACCCCTGGTCCACCTTTATGGCGATATCTCGAAAAGGCGTCCACCTATAGAACTAAGCCCCACTCCCTTTTAAAATACTCATTAACACCTTTCGTTTGATACCCATATTGTACAAACGCATTATATAGTCACCCCTGGTCCACCTTTATGGCAATGTCTCGAAAAAGCGTCCACCTATAGAACTGAGCCCCACGCCCTTTTAAAATACTCATTAACACCTTTCGTTTGATACCCATATGGTACAAACAAATTTTAGAGTCAACCCTGATCCACCTTTATGGCGATATCCCTAAATGGCGTCCACCTGTAGAACTATGACCCACTCCCTCATAAAATACTCTTTAATACCTTTCATTTGATACACATGTCATACAAACACATTCCAGGGTTACCCTCGGTTTCCCTTATGTTGTCACCATAGCTCTCAACTGAGTATGTAATGTTCGGTTACACCCGAACTTAACCTTCCTTACTTGTTTTTATTTATTTTTATTTACTTCGGCAACAATTTATTTGTGAAAAGAAAACGCTATTAGGCACCAATATAAATGTTACCCGAACTTCCCGGAAGAATTTTAGTAAACAGAGCTATTTAACATCTGAAAGCTTTTTTAATTTCGAGTCGACGTTTGCTTACTAGGAAAATAATAAGGATAGGGGCAGGATCAATTTATAAAGCCTCCGTTTTCTAAAGTTTTTTTAATGCTAAATAAAAGTGTAGACAAAATTTTATTAAACGCAAAAATATAGGTCTGTGTTTAACAGCGCAATAATATAAAGAAAGAACGTTATATTTATTTAGTAAACCATCCAAATTTGCAAAACCGATGATGCCTTTCTTTGAAATTATATTTATCTGTCCAGGATGAGGGGAAAGAATAAACTATTTGATTTCCACACAATACATGTATTTGACCTGTAATCCCAAGTGATAGGAATAAATTCTGACCACTTTTGATTTTCGGTTCGTTATGGACCTTATTTGCGATTGGTCCACGTATAAATAAACAAACAATTGCAAAGAAATGTTGTTTTGAAAAAGTATAGCAAAGTACGTCATTCCATTTCGCTAGAATATCAATAAATACGGTTGATTTGTTATTTTGATATAGCAAAATATGTTTGTTCAGCTAATTAAAACAAACAAAGAACAAGTAAGGATGTCTAAGTTTGGAAGTAGCCGAATATTATATACTCAGCGTAGATCTAGAAATATTTTGTTATGCTTGATCGGAATATGGCCGTGGCACCGCCAATTAAAAAAAAATTCTCGTAAATTCCTTTTACAATAAAACTTGATAAGTGAAATATCATTGATACAAAACTATTTTTCGATAAGATATCGCTTATTATTATAGTCTACGACCCTTTTAAACATCTTTTATATAAAAGTGGGCGTGCTTTTTAACCGATCACGTCCATTTGTCCTAGAAATATTTCCTGTTATAAAGAAATAATATGTACACAATCTTATTACGATCCTTTAATTTTTCTTCGAGTTATGGCTCCCGCCACGAATATGTTCAAAAATTGAAAAATTTTCCTTTTTCTCTCTAAAATTTCACTTGGAAAATTAAGCACCATTGATATAAATCTCTTTTTAGATATAGCTTATTTTATTCATCCACAGGCGGTGCCACGCCCATTTAAAACAAAATCAAGAGACTTAATATCAGTCCAGTAATCAGGTTTTATGTGTTTTCCAAAACGTTATATATATAAAAGTGGGCGTGGTTACGATCCGATTTCCCTCATTTTTAATAGCGATGGGAGATGAGCGCCAAGGAATCCATATACCAAATTGCAATATTTTATTTTCAATATTTAGTCAAGTTGTGGTGTGCACTAGCAGATCGATGGACGGACATGGCTAAATCAATTCCTATTTTCATCCTCAGCAATTTTATATAAGGAAGTCTATATATATCTTGATTCGTTTAAGCCCTCTATGCTGCCAAAGTTAATACAGTCTGTGTGCAAAGAACGCTGAGCATAACAAGATTGACCTTGAGTAGCTTTAACTTAAATTTAGATGTAGTTTTGTTATTTCAAATTCCTCTAATCTCATTTTTTATTTACACGTCTCCGTCTCAATTAGGTATAAATAGCGCCACGAAATTAAACTCGGTGGACTTTATAGTCAAAAAGTGGTAGAAAGTTTTAAAATATAATGAATCTACGAAATAAATTCGGGCTGTTGTTTGATATGCTTTGGTGCATTTTAAGCTATACGAATGCGGAATATCGCATGATAGCTGGCATAGATTTAAATATAAAGTACAGCCCACATACAGTGGCAATATTCCATGGATCCACGTATAAATGCGTTGGGTCCATAGTCGGTATTGAATCGGTAGTTACTGTAGCACATTGCGTAAGGGATAATACTGCGGATATCATCGTTCTAGCCGGTATAACTAATTTAAAATCACATGTAGCGCTCCAACACTGTGTGGGGGAAATACATGCTCATCCTACTATTGATATAGCAGTGGTTAAAGTGACTCCATCCTTTGAAGAGAATGCTAGAGCAAAAATAATAGAACTTTGCCAGGATCGAATACCACCGTTAAAATTGATAGATGTTAGTGGATGGGGTTCGTTATCTAGAAACAGCGTAGATCCTAATCCTATTCTCCGAAATCGTTTGGTGGAAGTATATCAATATGCAGGAACAACCTTGTCTACTGCACAATGTTTGTCGTATGGAGATACTGGAGCAGGAGGCGTTTACAATAAACAACTTTGTGCGGTGGCACAATGTTTCAATTACGCTTCTCCGGATATATATATAGATGTAACAAATCCAACTGTTAAAGAATTTATAACATCCAAAATGTAACTGAGGGGTGTTATTATACATTGACTATTGATTAGAATATCACCCTAACACGACTGAGCGCCGAATTTCGAAACATTTTGAGATAAGGCGTTTTCGAAACAGCAGTTGAAATATGGTGATATTCAGCTCAGCAGTCGAAGTGATGATATATTTTCCTTGTAACATGTATCAATAAAGAGTTATAATTGTCTGTAAATAAATAATTTTTATTGTATGCAATGAAAGTGTGATGCATGTAAATGAATTAAGTTGTGAGAGCAAATTTTGATCACAACTTTAAAGTTCCCTCGTGTATGAATAGATCATGAGATGAAAACGAAATTGCGGTTGTCATTCCCTGGCAAACTTCGTTTAAAACGGCTTAACAAACGAATTCTATGGAAGTCAATTTAATAAGTAAGTAAGTAAGTATAACGACACCAAAGCCAACCAATTAGTTTTTGGTTTTCCGCCATATTCATAACCTATAAATTTTTGCGTTGGCGAATTTACTCACATTTTGGGGATTGTATTTTTCGTTTTTTCTATTTTATGAAGTTATGACATTTTTTAGCTTAAGAGACCAATAAGCGATGCCAATATAAATTTATCTATTAAGTGAAAATATGGTTTTACGAATTGAGCGTTATGAGTAAGTATGACAAGTTTTCCAGGGTCTTTAAAGAGGCGATATTTTAGCAAAATAGGATTTTACTTTGGAAATAGGTGTTGCTGGATGTCGCACTGGTCGAGCTTTTTGGAAAACCTTCTGAAAGCGGTGCCATTATTTAAAAAAATATTTGGCACGATTTATCTCCAAGGAAATTTAAGCCCAAACTTCGCTTCCTAAAAAAAGGGGGCAGAAATTACAGTTTATATGGGGTATATACTATATACATATACCGATCTCTATGATTTTATCAGACAACAATATGTATATGCTATATACGTAATCATTTGGTGAAATTTAAAGCTTATAGCTGTTAAAATGGGGCAGTAATTACGAAAAGTTCTTATGTGAACAATCGGTTGTATGGATATATGCTATATATACGACCGATCCCCTCCATTTTTTCAGACAAGAAGATGTGCAATATACGAAAGAATATGGTGAAACTTGAAGCTTAAATATGATAAATTGAGGACGATAAGACAAAAATTCTCTTTTCTGAAAAATCGGTTGTATAGGGGATATATGATGTAGTGGTCTGATCCGGCCTGTTTGGACAAATGTCTAATCGGGCTGCTATTCGAGTGGATGATCCCTTTAAGCCCAGTCTTACAGTAAACCCAATTGATATTTGCACTGCTAAATTATAGACAGACAAAGAAATGCGGGTAAGTGTATTTGACACTTTGAACTTTCCTCGTACAAGTTCAAAAATTTGCTCGACTTATGATGAACTCTTAATATGACTGAACGCCCCATTTCAGAATTTGTTTCATGAACGCAAAACATATTGAGTTTATGTGAAGATGGAGCGTTTTGGACTGTAATGATTGGGAAATAAAAATAAATTGAATTTGGTTGTAGTGCCAATTAAGCGGCACGAGATAGGATTGAGTTCTCTATTAAAAAGCTGTTTCTTTTATAAAAAATTTCTATAAGCTAAAATACCTACTTACACTAATACTTACAAACTAAGTGTATTACATACATATACATTCAGTTCCCTGGGAACTGCGTTCTAAGCACAAATAAAATTAGCTGTGGAAACTGCAACGCAAGCATAAGTAAATCATGTTAATAATTTTTATACAGGTAAAGGCTTGTGGCGAGCAAGCTTTAACCAGTAGCATACCAAGGTTCAAGTTACCAGACAGTGCACGGCGTAGTTACCGTGGCATGTAGAAAATATATGTTTGTACAAATTAATGAATGTGTCAATGAATCTCAGGCCGTACCAAAGCGAACCAAAATATATGTATGTACAAATGTATTAATATTTATGTAAGAGTCAATGCATTTTAAAACATTCCAAAACGGGTCAAAATATATGTTTTTACAAATGAAGGAATAACTTAATGAGTGAATGCTACACCATCCGCCTTTGAAAGAGTAGCATATAAAATTTTGTGCAGGAATTATCTATGGCTACTCAAGTTTACTATTAATTTTCGAATCCGTTTGTGCTTACTTTGTTTGTTGTTTTTTTTTTTTTTTTTTTTTTTTTTTTGTTTTTTGTGTGTCAGTATTTTTCTCTTTTGGTTTGTTTTATTATTGTATTTTTCTTTTGCATGCAATAAAATTTTTTTTGTGTTTACAAAATTAAAGTGCTCTTATTCTATTAGTTTAAGTCTATTTTTATGTATTACAATTTCCTTATTCTTATTATTTTGATTTATGTTTTCTATGTTTCTATTTTGTACATTGTTTTTATCGATATTTACTACTCTAAAGGGAATTATAGTAAAATTATTATTTTTATCGATTTTTTCTACCTTATAGGGTCCCTTATATCTACTATCTAACTTATGACCGGTTTCATTTCTCCTAAATTTATTTCTTTATATTTTGTTTTCCTAT
The DNA here is from genome assembly GCF_040869045.1 of Eurosta solidaginis. Classification (NCBI taxonomy): domain Eukaryota; kingdom Metazoa; phylum Arthropoda; class Insecta; order Diptera; family Tephritidae; genus Eurosta; species Eurosta solidaginis. The sequence continues at coordinate 169,795,038 of NC_090323.1, forward strand.
CATAACTAATTTTTTGTTTTTCCTTAGCCTGTTTTACTAATTTATATGCTCTATCTTGCGCTATTTGTAACCTATACTTAATTTCTTTGTCGTAAGCCTCATAATTTTATAATGGGCTTACTGTATTTTCTTTTAAAAATTCGTCAGTCTGGGGTTTTTTGGCAAATACTAATTCGTATGGACAATAATTATGAACTGTAGATGGGGTGACAATACGCAAAATATTTAAGATATTCATTCCAATCGTTTTTATCAATGGATATGTAGGAACGTACATATTCATTGAATGTTCTATGACCACGTTCAACTGTGTCTAAAGTTTGATGGTGGTAAGGTGTTGACGTTTTATGGTTTATTTTTAGAAGCTTGCATAATTCCTCAAATAAGCTATTTTTATATTCGCTTCCCATATCTGTTATAATTGTCTTCATGCAACCATAAACTAGGATAAAATTTTCGAATATCGCTTTGGCTATTGTTTTGCGTGTTTGCTGGGTATTGGTATTGCAACTAAATACTTAGTCAAATCACATACTATAGTAACTGCATATTCATTTCCATTTTCCGACCTGGGAAGAGGGCCAATCGTATCTATTTGTACTGTGTCGAACGCTTTTGTGGGCGTTTCGGTCACAATCATAGGCTCTTCCAAGTTTTTAATTATTTTATTTTTATTGAACGCATTTTTTGATATATTTTCTGATATCGTTTTTCATTCCTTTCCAATAGTATTTTTGTTTTATTTTTTTTTGTCATGCGATTTATTCCTGGGTGGCCACCAAAAACAGGATCGTCATGAAATTTGTGAAGAATTTCTTTAATTTTTTCATTATTTGTCACATGCATAACTTCTGGGGTTAATGCTATAATTAGATTTTTGAGAACTTTGGTACCAATTTCTTTAAATGTGTTTACCCGGGTATAATTATTCTTAAACAATTTATCTCCTAAGGACAACTGTATTTTTCTAATTCCTAAATTGCCGGCTTATTTCATAAGCCTGGCAAAGAATTGACCTCAGTCAATCTTCGCCTCAACAATTAGATTTTTTATATTAATTTTGCTACAAATTTTCTTTCCTTTTTTGAAACGTAATTTCGGAGGATCGAAAACGTGCTGGACTAGTCTCTTTACTTCACATTATTTAGCGCTTCAAATATTATTGGGTTCTCTTTGTGACTTTTTATTTCTTCATTTTTACTACTGGAATCTTTATTGTTATAATTTTTGTTAGTTTCCAATCTAGTCGTAACTTTTAATATTTAACACGCTTCTACCGATCTATGTTTTAGGTCTTTAATATCTATGCGTGATAATGCGTCGGCTACATAGTTTTCTTTATCTGCGATATACTCCACCTCGAAATCATATTCTTCAAGATCTAATCTGATTCGAGTTAACTTTGATGACGTATTTTTCATCGAAAATAGGAATGTTAAGTGTCTGTGGTCTGTTTTGCCAAAAATTTTCTACCGTAAATGTATGGTCTAAAGTATGTCATGGCCCAATGAATGGCCGCTAATTCTTTCTCAATTGTTGCTTTATTAATTTCTCCTTTAGTAAATGATCTTGATGCATAGGCAATTGGTAATTGTTTTCCTTCATACTCTTGGCTTAGCACTGCTCCACTAAGGTAAGCTAATTCTTGGTTGAAAAATAAACATTTATCCGAATGTAATTTTAAATTATATTTTCTACAAATTGCGAAAACATCTCGTTAATTTTTAATCATATTGTAACGAATGTTAGCAGCACTGAGCGATGCTATCGTCTCTAAACCGATGCTAACCAGCGACGTGAATGCACATCAATAATTCAATCATTATGTATGTACATAAACGAATAAATAATTGCGTCTACACATATGTACGTATACGAACATCTGAGCGGCAATGCACAAATACATGCATATATCTTATCTGAGTTGTCACAAGAGAGAGCAATAATTTGTGCACGTAGTTGTGGCTGGCGATTTTGTAGCCGAAACAACTAGTAAGTTCTGGAAATCGAAGAGCCTAGAAGTATGCAGCGTAAACTATAAAAGCGGGGCAAGCGAGTAAAAAGTAATTCAGTTTGATTTGAGATTTGGATTAAGCGCTATCTAGCGAGCTATAGAAGTATTATTTTGAATAGTAGAGTTTCATTTGAGCTGTCAATCAGTTTGGTTATTAAGTAAGCTATTCGTTGCAAAGTACAAGTGTTATGGTGAAGTACTTGAATAAAGGCCATTTTTCCATTATTCAATATTGGAGTTATTTATTCAACAGTTTACTGATTCGAACTTAGCAGAGGATTGCAAATAAGAGGATTTGCAGTAAATTCGTTACAATTGGTGTCAGAAGAGGAATTGTTGAATAAATTCCAGAGGACAACAAGGACATGGCAAGGTTCAGTGAATTGAAGATCCAGCAACTAAAGAAGGAGTTGGAAGCCCGTGGATTGAATACAAGCGGCGTTAAACTCGAACTTCAGGCACGGCTACGAGAGGCAATGGAAGCAGAAGGAATTGATGTGGACGAGTATGTTTTTTATCCTGATGAGGACGAGACAACAACAAAAATTTAAGAGAAAAATGAAACACCGCAGACAATGGCGAACACAGACCTGAACATGATATTGGTTGCAATATCGGCACAAATGTCCGAAATGTCATCACAAATATCTACCAACATGTCATCACAATTGGAAGAACAGAAAACGTATATGTCATCACAGATGGGATCCCAAGAGACACGAATAACATCAAAGATTGAAGCACAAAAAACGCGTATTTCAGAAATGTCGTCGCAAATGTCATCTCGACTGGAAGAACAGAAGACATATATGGCATCGCAACTGGAAGAACAGAAGACATATATG